>NW_017537086.1:87401-138429 GCF_001853355.1 Bactrocera latifrons | reverse complement strand
ATATATCGACAATTTTAAGATCAGCGAGCACTATCGCAAATGCATATTTTTTAAATTGATATCCATACCCACTTTAAACTAGTTTAAGTTTGATTATATAAAAGGTGATATGTCAGCTGACCTTCGATGTCTAGCGATTTTTATTGCCACTGCGTTAAACTAATGAAATTCTATACGCTCCGGCATGTAGGCTTGTATATACATATGTGGCACTTCACACATATAACTATATGCTGTCATAAAATGTATTATTGCATAATCTTAGGCGCTGTGACTGTGAATATCAACCATTGAGCGACGCAAGCGAAATGCGTAATCAAAAATAAATTTATGTGACACAATTACGCAATAAAACATTTAAAAAAATCGTGTTTAATCAATAAAACAGTGTTTCACAGTGTCAAAAAATTGCATGCCAAAATTAAGAACAACAGCATGTAAAGCCGAGTAAACATCCCAACACTCTCACGCTCGGTACAAGCGTGCGGCGCTTGGTGAGCTCGTCCATCTACAACAAAAGCGAGTGAGCAAGCTTGCCACCTTGGATGGATCATGGGTAAATATAAGCGTTTCACACATAATAAATCAATTTAATTACAAACAAATTTAGCAAAGCAGTATTTCTTTGAAATAAATATTTTGTATAATAGCGAAGCAACAAAAACAAAATAATTGTTTAGCAAGCGCAACTGAAATGTGCCGTTTAAATGTACTTTATGCAATTGCTAACTCTTTCTCTTTAGATATTTTTACTTTCGGAATATTTGTACAAAATTACGAACTAACTGTAAAAGTAACTGTAAATTTCTTTTTCTCAACACTTGAAATTATACACAATATTTACTTAACTTATAAATAACCAATTTAATATATCATTAATTTTTGTACAATGCAAAAACACTTAAAAACAAAAAAAAAACCATAAAAATATTTACGAAAAAATCCTTAAAAAAACTCAACACGAAAATAATACAAAAACGTCCGAGGCAGGTAAATTGACTATAACATATTTTTACACAAATGAAATATTCGATTTCTGCTAAAAACTTTAATTGGTTGACGCTTTCATTTCATGACATTTATGCTCATACCAACTGCATTTTAATTGTTTGAAACTAAAAGCATTCATGAAAAGTTTTGTCAAAATGCCTTTTTGATGTTTGAGTCATCAAGTTACTTTTAATGCATTTTCATTGCTTATCATATTTTGGAAACTTCCGCAAACCGCTTTGTTCACTTTCGATTTCGGTTTCCTATCATCTTCACTTTTAGGTGTAGTCTCGTTTTTGCAAATAAATTTCATTTTCGAACCCAAAACTCATTTTCAAAAACACAAGTCTAGTGTTTGCATAAAAAAGTTTACCTGCACTTTTTAAAATATTTTGCAACTGTCATTTTTCTACACAAATTTCCATGCATAACTGTTATCACTATCACTATATTATGTTATGTTGTTCCTTTTGCCTTAATATTCCTCAATATTTACATAATTTGTAATATTTTTTGTAATAATCCATTTTCATTAAAATTGTTTCTCGCAAATTCTTAAGTCTTAAGTTCCCAAATCTTGCAGGTTTGATCAATGAATTGTTAAAAAAATTATTACCAAATTCATCGTACAACAATAGTTAGTTTCAACATTCATTTTATACACAGGCAGGAATACTAAACTTATTTTTAAAGTACTTCAGACTGTAAGTGTTCTGAACAACTGTACTTCGCGCAATTTGCGACTTTGCTCTTAGATACCTTTTGACCACACTTCTCTAGAAAGTTTTTATTGAGAGCTGTTTTCTTCTGCCATAAGTGCTGTTACAAGTTCAGGTCATTATAAAAATAAAACTACATTTCTTTTTTTTTTAACCTTCTTTTTATCTTGTGTGCTGAGACAGAACCTTGTTAGAAGTTCGTATAATCTCTATTGAAAAGATTATGGTAAACTGCTTTATCATGCCTTCTAAAACATCCTCCTGGTACAATACTGTCTCAGTTTAAAACTCTTTATCTCAGTAGTGAAGAGGTGTAACGCCTTTACAGGAGACTCCCCAACAAACCATTACAGCAACTAGATCGTCACCACGTTGAATCCTTGGAATAATATTTTTTGCCTCTTTGGATGTATATTCATTGATTTTGTTGACACACGATAGGCTGGAGATGATCTCGAATAAGAATTGACAGTGATCTGTCCCCTTTCCTGTTTTCCAAGGTCATTTATGCGTGTTCGCACATTGGTTCCAACCACTTAAGACCACTTCTATTCCTGTCATCAACTGCAGATATTTGGAAAAAAAACGATTAAGAGTGCGGTAAACAAATATTCTCAAGATGTAAAGTTTTTTGAGAAGTTCATAAACTTTACTTGCGCTTTTTCTAGACTAATGTGAAGCAATCATCGCAATAACGGCATTCTTTCCTGCGAATGTATCTTCGGTGTATACGCCGT
Source organism: Bactrocera latifrons (assembly GCF_001853355.1). NCBI lineage: Eukaryota > Metazoa > Arthropoda > Insecta > Diptera > Tephritidae > Bactrocera > Bactrocera latifrons. The sequence goes on along the minus strand of NW_017537086.1, from coordinate 135,983 downwards.
AAACTTTGTAAAACAAGTACCTCTTCGTACGCGCTCTAGAACATACTACATCTTATATCACATACTCTATCTTACATTTAACATTCGCTTTTGATTATTATTACTGCGGTCTACAGCTTCGAAATCTCCAGAATGTTTAATACTAATGTTTTTAGTTGTTCTCGCTGGTCGATACATAACCTATATTACATTCCTTTCGAACCTTTCAACCTCTCTTTCCAATAATTCCTGAAGATTTGCTTATATGCTGTTAATAGACCTCACATTTTAAACAAACTTTATAACTAACCTCAAAAAATTGGCAAACGCCATAACAGCCATTGATCACATATAAATGCGTTACTTTGTGGTTATATGTGGAAGTTTATAGACAGATCAGTGAAAGTCTACTTACGGTTGCATATACCCGACTGCTTCATTGTTAATTAAACTCCATTGACTCCCAAGCCCTTATCTAGAGTATATGCTGCGAAAAATAAATTTTTATAATAATCAGTACCGAATGAGCTGACGAAGCCTTCAGAAATTTTAAAATTTGTTTGACTTTGATTATGTAACGCCAAACTCCCTTAACCCCGAGCAATGTGCTCCTCTTCATGAAGTTTTCAGTCAACGATTTCGATGAACATAGAAACTTTTACCAATCAGCAGCAGTTATTACTTTTCCAGATGCGCCGCTTAAAGGCCTTTGGTCCAAAGTAAGCGAGCTTTGGAGCTTACCTTCAACCTAACATAATTCTTTAAGTTTCTTTATATGAACATATTTCTTAAGAAAAATTTGGGGCCGAAAGCAGCATTTAAAGAAGATTCGTCTTCCTAGCAAGGACTATCGGTAAATACGGTAAGAAATAATTATTGTTTGAATATTTGCCAGACTTTTTCCAGAGTTCATAAAACATGTTGTTATTCCATCGTTAGGCTTATATCTAAAGTGTGATCCATTTCGAGGTTCCTTACGTTAAAAAAAACAAGTAAGGAAGGGCTAAGTTCGTGTGTCACCGAACATTTTATACTCTCGCATGATAAAGTGATAATCGACATTTCAGGCGTGGTTGTGAACCGATTTCACCCATATTTGGTACATGTCATCACGATGTTAAGAAAATATTATATACCGAATTTCATTGAAATCGGTTGAGTACTTCCTGAGATATGGTTTTTGGTCCATAAGTGGGCGACGCTACGCCCATTATCAATTTTAAAAAAAAACCTGGATGTAGCTTCCTTCTGACATTTCTTCCGTAAAATTTAGTGTTTCTGACGTTTTATGTTAGTCGATTAACGCACTTTTAGTGATTTTCAACATAACCTTTGTATGGGAGGTGGGCGTGGTTATTGTCCGACTTCTTCTATTTTTGAACTGTATATGGAAAATATGGTTGACATAGCTATGGCTTATTTATGGCTTAGTTATGACATTTTATAGGTTTTCGGTTTCCGCTATTTTGTGGGCGTGGCAGTGGGTCGATTCTTCGAACTTAACCTTCTTATGGAGCCAAGAAATACGTGTAACAAGTTTCATCATGATATCTCAATTTTGACTCAAGTTACAGCTTGCACGGACGGACGGACAGACGGACAGAAGGACGGACGGACAGACAGACATCCGGATTTCAACTCTACTCGTCACCCTGATATAACCCTATATCTGACTCTTTTAGTTTTAGGACTTACAAACAACTGTTATGTGAACAAAACTATAATACTCTCTTTAGCAACTTTGTTGCGTGAGTATAAAAAATAGATACTTCAAATTTAATAGGTTTATTGCCATTCGAGAGAACATTCTTCGGCATTTATTGCTTGAAGATTACCTATTTCAAAGGATCCATCAATTTTTCTAGTCAGTTTGACTGGCAACTAGCGAATGACACACCTGATGTTTTGCTTCAAATTCTGAATCGAAGCAGAATTGTACACAAAGATTTAAGGCTTTACATATCCCCACAGGAAAAAGTCTAACGTTGTGATATCACATGATCTTGGTAGCCAATCGATCGGCCCAAAACGTGAAATTATTTGCTCACCGAAGTATTGTCTCAATGAATCCGTTGCTTGAAAACGTCGGATCTTCTCGGAACTTTTCAAGAACCCGTAGAGCAAACCGATGCCGCTTGGGAAGATCGAGTGGATTCAGTTTTTTCACAACCTATATTTTATACGCTTTCAATTTAAGATGCCAACTAAAAATTCATCAATTCGTTCCATATGTTAGTTCGAGTTGCGGCGAATCGACTCTCCACGGTCTACGTATAAACTCTCAGCTATGGCTGCTACATTTTCTTCATTGCTTGCCGAACATGGTCTATTCGGTCGCATATTATCCAATAATGAAAGCTGGGTCTCAAGATGGGTAATAGTGATGCGAATAGTACGTTCAGTAGTCTGATTATGTTGATCATAAGTGGAGCGAAAAACGCGAAACACATTCTTTGGAGAACGTGAACTTTTGTAAAAAAATTGAACGGCTTGTAAACGTTTTCCAGACGTAAGTCTTTCCATGATTAAATGCCAAGCAATACTGAACAAAAATAACTTTAGTGCTTAAGAAAGCTATCTCTACCTCTCTTGAAAAAGGTATATAGTTATTTGATTGCTGCTCAAACTGAATCATGTAAAATAATACAAATTTCGCTTTGAACTGATTTCAGAGATTTCGAATCAGAAGCAACGAGATAAAAGGCAAGTTTCTGCGAAATTCATTTTTCAATAGCTCCCTAGAGCAAACTACTTGCTCCTTTTCTTACGAATTGTATTCGTCCGCTTTGTTTAGCAACAACTCCCACCTATATTGTCTTCATAGTATATATGTAGGTATTTACCAGACCTTGGCCCACCGTATGCCATTACAAAATTTTTTTTTAGCTTTTAGTCACCGATATTTGATTTTATTATTCCGTTTCATATTATAAACTCTAACCTTCAAGTACAAAAACAAAAGTGAAAACTAACAAATATCATCATTCTACGCCTCTTACTGCACCATAATTCTGTAACAGTGAATTTTTTCCCTTTTCTTTCCATTTTTTTTAATTTTTCTATCCTTTCTTATATTATCTCTTCGCTTTCACCAACAATAACTGAGCGCCTGCTGCCCTGCCACCAAAACCACCACAAAATTGTACAACGGCAGACCAAGAACCACCTACGCATTTTTACGCACATATAACTACATACATATTTTTGAGCAACCCTACATAATCATATGCTGTTCAAAGTTTGCCCGTTGATTTTGAGAATTTTCTCAGCAAATTTTATTTATGACAAAAACAATTTTCGCCCACCCAAAAAGTGCCTACACACATTCCTAAACCTCCCGCAACATTTATATGTGCTCACTGCCGCATGTGGGTGTTCCAGCCACACTTACACACATACGCACAGTCCTGAAATATTAACACCCACTTTCCTACTTAGAAATTGCAATGTTTTCCGCACACAATAAATATACTAAATGTTTGCACAATTTTCCTTAACAACTAACTGTTGCATGTTCGCTTGTCACGCGGTCAGCACGTTCGTGCACACATACATACAAAGAACGTGTAACTGTAATTTACAAATTTTCTGCTAATTATTCGCTGTTGGTGCTACTTGCTCGTAAATGTGCTTGCCGAGGCAGCTCCTCATTGCTTACGGCTGCTAATTCATCGAATTTATTGTCATTACTTTGTTGGCGGTAATGTTTGTTTACGGCTAGCTTGTACAGTTATTGCTGATTAATGTTATTGTTATTGACTGTGTAAAGCCCATACAAGTCAAAGGTGATTCAGATAAAATGGTTAATTTATTAGGTTGTCAAATACCTCCTTTCCTTCTTTCTGCTCTTTATTCAATGTTTTATAAAAAGTGTTATGGTGATCGGATTTAGTTCAAATATGCGCCGTTTCGTTCGTTAATCTGTTTCCATCTAGACGGCAACTTCAGAATACCCCCTCCTTATTTGCGAAGAACTGGAACAGCCACTTTTCACAAGCCGCTTTTGAGTTCAACTTTACACCAACAAGGGCGTTCGCCATGAATAGGAACAGGTGGTAATCACTTAGCGCTATGTACGGGATATATGGGAGATGCGATAAAACCTCCCATCAGAGCTCCCGTAGCTTCTGACGAGTCATCAAAGAAGTGTTTGGTCTAGCGTTGTCCAGGTGGAACACTACTCCCTTCCTGTTGTCCAACTCTGGACGTTTCTAGTCGATCGCCAGATTCAAGCGGTCCAGTTGTTCGCAGTAGATGGTAGAATTAAGCGTCTGGTCATATGGGAGTAGCTCATAGTGGATGATTTCCTTCCAATTCCACCAAACACAAAGCAAAACTTTCCAGGCCGTCAATCCCGGCTTGGCCACTGTTTGAGATGATTCTCCGGCCTTCCACCACGACCATTTTCGCTTGATATTGTCGTATGTGATCCATTTTTCGTCGCCCATCCGCTTCAAAAATGGTTCGTTCCGTTTCAGCAGCATATCGCGTTGATTTGGTCCAGGAATTTCTTTTGCGTCCAATCATGCGGCATCCAAACATCAAGCTTGTTTGTGTATTCGAGCCTTCTGCAGATGGTTTAAAATGGTTTAGTGACTAACTTCGATCTTCTGGACGATGTCACGAGACGCCGGTCTAACACGATGTTTTCCAAGATTTGATCGGTTTTCGTCGTCACAGGTCTTCGGACGGGTGGCTTATTCATGGTTTCGTTTTCACCCGCTCTGAATCGTGAAACCATTCGTCGGTCCATTCGGATTTTCCTTTAACGAAAGAAAACTTTAAACTGAACTCCATGTTAAACACATCTATAACTGTTGACCGCAATATCCAAACTAATCGTGCATAGCGTCGTTTTTCAGGTTATGTCAAGACCTTTCAAAGATGTATAGTATTGACAGATACGAGCTCTGTAACGTTTTATACTTAGCCGCGAATATTTGACAAACTAATATAAAGAGAGCAGGCTTTTAGTGAGTATATTTAGGGTTCTGATTTTGAACTCTCCCAAAAAGAGTATCCCCTGAAAGGTGCATTTATTTTTACTTTTTTTTGTAAGAAAATTTTCAAAAATTGTCTTAACATGGAGTGAGTACTACAATCGAAGTTGTTATTCTCACCTTCCATTTTTATAAGTACCATTTCGCCATTTGAAACGTTCAGTCCAAGATCTCGTGCACGTTTTCAATATCTTCTTCTTAGACACTTTTGGACGAATTTGATGACACACTTAGGCTTTTAGTAGGAAAATTATGATACCACCGAGACCAATAATTCGTCACTCTGAGTCACTCTGTTCCTGATGAAGTCATCAATGCAAGAAGTTTTATTTTTTCAAACTTTGAAACGACGTCCAGAAACTCACCACCAATAGTTGGATTATTTTTCTGTACAGAGCCTTTTATTCACATGGAAAATATTTTACTGTGCTATCTTTTTCTACTCTGTTGGCATTTCTCCCAATCACACAGGTATCCATTTGTACTCCGATCACAGTTCTTATATAACTTCTTTTGAATTTGAGTAGTGTCCCGGCCGGTACTGCGTTGAATACTCTCAGAGCTGGAGTGATTTCATACAATCGAACCACATAACCTAGTCAACTATGTCAATGTCGTCGTCTATCTCACACAGCTCATCGTTCCATCGAATGCGATATTAGCCTTTCTCTGGGAAACTCGTTACGTCGACACATCAGATGTTGTTATCGTCCATCCTTCTGCACCATATAGCAGGACGGGTATAATACGTGACTTATAGAGTTCATTTTTGTTCGCCGAAAAAGGACTTTCCCCGTCTGCTTTGCTTCCTTATCTTGAAGCTAATGATATCAATATCAACGAGGTACGCCAGCAGCTGTACACTCTTATAAAAGATTTTGCCTTCTCGATTCTCCCGATCTTGACGGAGCTTTTGGTATTGCTCAACAACAGTTTATATAGACGCAATAGTTTTGCATGGATACCGAATTCAGACATTGCGGCATAAAGGCAGCTCCTTTTCGTGCTGTAGAAAACAGCTTTCAAATCGACGAAGAGGTGGTGTGTGTCGATTCTCTTTTCACGCGTCTTTTCCAAGATTTGGCGCATGGTGAATATCTGATCGKTTGTTGATTTGCCAGGTCTAAAGCCACACTGATAAGGTCCACTCAGTTTTCTGATGGTCGACTTCAGTCTTTCAGATAGATAGAACCTTATATACGATGTTGAGAACACATAAATTCTATGACATGCTTTCGTCTGACCACATTCTACAATAGCTTGGCCGGCAACCCATCAGTGCCTGCCGCTTTGATCTTCTTCAGACGGGTAATTGCTGTTTGAGCTTTTCCTTGGTCGGGCAATGGAACGTCTGCTTCATTGTCATTAATTGGGAAATGGGGTTCATTATCGCCAAGATGTCCTGAGTAGATAAGATATATTATCCCCTGGTTGATTACGTCTTTCAGTGACTTTAAAAATTTAATACTAAAGCGTCGAAATTTTAAATGTGGAAGATAAAAAATTTACATTTTGCCATTTCAATGCTAACATTTCGATAAAATAATACTGACCCCTTAGCAATTTTATTTCCATTTTGCATTTCTGAATGCGTGTTGCTGACAGCAGCGTCGCATATACTTCATATATACGTATATACACGTATCTACATATGTATGTATATCATTTTATTGAACATCTTCTCGAGAGTTGCGTCAAAATGGTTTCCTTGCACTCAGTTTCTTACAACCACAAACGTGATAGCATCGCAATGATAATGGAAAAAACAGAGCGTTGGAAAACGACAGCCACAACTGACGTCAAGACCGGCATCTACTTTGAATTTTTATGACGATTGGGCGAAATTGAGATTTGCTAGTTAAATAATGCAGCTGAGCCAATGGGCATTCAAGTGAAGCACACATTTTCCTTTCTCGCCATTTCTTTTTTAACATCACTTTTATTTTATACCATTTTTTATGTTCTTGCAACAGAAGGTCAAATTGCTCGTAGGCCTTCCAAATGAAAAAATAAGAAACAAGGACATAAAAAACAGTTCCTTCTTAATTTGTCTGTGCTTGTCCTGTTGTTGGAAGGAAAACACAAATTTGCAAATTATGCCTTGGCAAACGTGTGATACCCTCCTTGTGTAATTATCTTCTGCTTTAATCTACTTGCTGCTTGACATTTTCTTTCGTTAACTTTTTTAGTTCTGAGAAAAAAATTGTTGATGCTTAAAATTACGTCGGCTATTAGCCGAACAGCCTACGCGTTTACACTTTTTTGTTGTTAAGGCTCTGCTTAATTTATGCAATAATTCTGTTACTATATTTCTCAAACTCTATGAATATTTATGAAAATCTTTGACACACGTTTGTGTTTATGCTGTTAGCACTAGAACTTGGCACGTGCCTGCATATCCGAATAATAATACCCATTATCCGTCGTCACGGATAAAATTCGGATAATGCGGATAACCAGTTAATAATAAAGTTTCTAGATATTTACACTCATTCTCCTTTGATACGGATAAACCTGGATAGTGCTTTTCTATTCTGTTTGCGCTGGAACTACGCACTTGTCTGGATATCCGAATATTTATGTATATCAATAATCTGTCGCCACAGAGGATATTTGGATAATTTTGTTATCGTTACTTTTTCCAGTTACTTACACTTATTATCCGTTGACGCGGATACAATTTGGATAATGCGGATAACGTGTTAATATTACTTCCTTTTTTGGCATAGCTCGATTCTTGAATATTCTTTAAGAATTCACAACTAAAAATATTATATTTTATAGTAATGTCTTCCAGTAAAGATAAATATAATGTTTTTCAGTTATACTCGTATACATAAATTTGTGATATACGAGAACAGTCAAATTATTTTCGCTTGAAAAGTACATTTTTTTAATATTCGCATATACATATGTACATATGTATTAACTGTTTATGTTTTGATGTGGATAAAGTCCCGATTCTAGGAATGTCCGATTAATATTTAATTTTTTTGATCAAAGCTCACAAATACCCGGTTAATATTTGTATTTTTGGAAAGGAAAACTGTGATATGCAATGACTTTATGTCTCAAATCTTATGCTGTTAGTATTTGGACTGGTCACATATTTGCATATCCGAACATTTATACTCATTATCCGTTGACGTGTATAAAATGCGTATAATACTGATAACCGTTTTATATTCGTTTTTGTTTGTAACAAAGCTGATTTTTGAATATTCGTATTTAGTATATTACTTATGGTCATTTTTATGGCCGGTGAGGTATCAAATTGAATACTTTTTTCTTAATTTGTGTTAATATTTATGAAAATCTCCGACTTGAGAGATTATTCATAACATTAACTATTTGTTCGCTTATCTGCTTAGCCATAGTGGTTATCCGTCAACATTGATAAAATTCGGATAATGCGGATAATATAGATAAGGCTGTAAAAATCCATCGGTCATCACAGTTGTTGTTGCAAAAATTCGTTAAAGTGTCGGATAACGGTTTCTCTTCGGTAATACATTTCTTTTCGAATTTTCGTCTAAATGAAGAAGCTCTAGTAAAACTTAATAAGCAAATTCCTGATGACATCAAATATTTCGTCATTACCTATACAATTTTCTTTTTCCTTTTTTCTGAATGAAACTGCTGCAGTTCCACTTCGGTAGAAATTCACCTAAAGTCAATTGAAAAATATTTAGAATTTCATTTGGCTTTCAAGGCCTTCCAACTCATTTGAGTGCCATAACTGACCCGAATATGAGAATTACAATTTCACCAGTACTTCTTCTTAGAAAACATGCCATTATATTGCAATTTTCCAATTCCTGTGAAACATCAATTAACGAAATTAATTGGGAGTGAGAATTTCAATTTTCAATGAATACGGAACGAACAAGTAAAGACTAAAAAAAAAGTATAAGCATACTTCTAGGCGCTAGAAATTGTGTCGCTATACAATTTATTGCGCAGGAGTGTGTAAGCTTGATATTATTGACAAAATTTCCTTCGGCCGAACATAACTCAGTGTTTTAACGCACTCAATTGTATGAAAATTCCTTTGCACACATATACAATCGTACATTTATACATACAGATATACAAATATGCACATATACGAATACAAATGAGTGTATGGTTTACTAATGTATTTGACATATTGTTCTACTTTTCGCGCAAATTTGAACTCTTCACCAGCATTTCCATTAAACTGTTCATGCAGCAGCCAAAGTTCTCAAGGACAAATTTGAAATTAAATGGCAAATGGTGCAATTGCACTATTTCTTATACTTCTTCTTTCATGTTTTGTGTTTGGTGACAAAAGTTTTGCCGATTTATAGAAAATAATGTAAATGATATGGAATGAAGGCAGTGGCTCGATCAAAAGAAAATCCCTCTACAATTTGGGTCAAGCGTGAGGTGAATTCTGCGAAGAAAGGTGTAAAGGGAAAGTAACACACACCATCTTTCGCATGCTTAAGTGCTAGATATAATAGACTTGTCATCTACCTAAATATGAGAAACTGGTAATAGTGTTAGAAAAAAATGTGTCCTAAAATAGAGTTAACAACTCTTGATAAAAGTAAATCGTGCCAAAATCTTACCAAATAATATATAAGCCAAATGTAACAAATCATTTTAAAAGCTATTCACGAATATTCCATTTGGAAAGATTTCGAAAAAAGTATGTAAAATTAAAACAAAAAGCAAATGTGTTCCAAAAAAATTATTTTAAATTGCAAGCTAAGAGCAAGAAAAAGTTGTCCACTTCCATAGCCAATATTTTGTCATACATAAAGGGTTTTTTTTTAGATATGGGGTTTTCAAAAAGAAACAAAAACCATATAATTTAAGGTTATGTTCAAAAGATTAGCATTATTATAAGGATAAGGATTTATTGTTATGTTTTAACCATGAGTTAGGGTAAGTGACCACCGCGGCTGAATCGCATAAATTTCAGGCGAGAGGCCAAATTTTTGACAGACACATGTCCCCCATAACACCAATAACACGCCAATTATTTTCTTTCAAAGAATCATCAATTGTCTTGCAACAAACTCTCGAAAGATTCCTTCAATAAATTGGCTGTTTCGTTAACTGTATGGCATATAACTCCATCTTGCTGAAAACAAAGCTTGGCCAGGCCAACGTCGTATATTTCAAATACGAAACAGTCAATAATCATGACTTTATGGCGTTGAAACATGATCCACGGATTCCCTCTGCCTGTGGATAGCTTCAAACCGGGACCTATTGAGAATGTAACGGCGTCGAACAATGATTTATAGATTTAAATATCCAAATATGATAATAACCAAGAGTAAGCTTCATTAGTGAACATAATTTTCTTCTGAAATAGCGGCATTGGTGGTTATCTCTATTTGGCCCCATTCACCACCAAGCGTGTAAGACGGGAGAAAGTTCCGCAAAATCTTGTATAAAGTTGATGCTTACAGCTCCTATCGCTATGCATGATGGCAACTGGAATCATTAGGGTCTTCTTCGATATTCTACTCCACAACAACAGTAACAGCTTCGGTGTGCCATGTACGGTGTGTCTGGTGCATTATCCGCTAAAGTAAAATTGGTGAAAAACCGATTCATGATTAACATCGCACGAACCAAATCAAAACTTTCTCAATAAACCTGCATGATTTTGAAACCTTGTTGAGGAGTACTAAAGGGTAAGCCATATCGATGGAACCTTTTTAAAGAAAAACACAGAAACTTCAAATTTAATGGAAAATATTTATGTCATTCGAAAGAACATTTATGGCATTTATTTTTTGAAGATTATCCTTTTCAAATGTTGGCCGCGGCTACGTCTCAAATGGTTCATCCTGTGAATCCAACTTTCGATGACTCATTCGAGTATTTCGACTGATAACTGAGGAATGACTCGGGTGATATTTGCTCCAAGGCCTGAATCGAAGCTATTAAAAAAAATACGAAGTATTTAACTTTTAACCAACCTTGTCTTTCAGAATCTTTAAAACTAAGCAGCGGAAATATTTTCTTTCTAAACAGTACAAAGGAAAGAATTTCAGCTATACTTTTTTTGCTCCAAAATTGCTTTGTTCTGCTTAGCAAAATATTTCGTTATCTAAAAAATAACCATTTTGTTTTGCACTTTTTTTTAATTCCATTGTTCCATCGTTTTGAAAACATCATCAAATATTCTGAAACGAATTTCATTGACTAACAGAGACTTTTACAGTGCAATATTTAAAGTGATTCAATTTAAATTTACCAAAATCAGTGTGAGCAGTGTTCGCTTTCGGCCATTTTGTACCAAAAATGTTTATTGGAAATGAATTTACAACAGCCGACAGCGAATTTCGTTAAATTGATTAGCGTATAATGTAATTCAATATTCGATAAAGCACACAATGAAGGCATGCACTTAGCTGTACAAGCCTAAAGGTTGTGTGCTTTGTTGTGGTGTCAGATTACCTGCAGGAAAAAAGTTTGAAATTTGGAAAATTAGAAGTTTACATGTAACGTTGTGTTATGCATACATATGTATGTTGGTAGTAGAAATTATTAGAAAAGTTCAGGCAATAAAATCATAGCAGCCACTTTGACTTAAATACGAGACTCGCATGAAATGGGTCATTAGTTCTCAAAGTAATCAATGTAATACCTACTGGTGATACAAGAGGAAGAATAAACCCTTTCTGCGTTGAAAAAAATAGGATTCTTCTACTAAGGTTAGCAGTTTTTAAACAAAAATAGGTCTAGCTCTGTGGTGGACCTTGCCAAATTAGCGGAGGTGGTTTGCTAATTCAGTGAAGGCACCACATTTTTGAAGAAGATTTTCTCATATCAAAAAGACGAGTAATTGCTTCAGTACTACAATTTATTTCTTTCTTAACAAAATCACTCAAACGTTTATGAAAACTCGTTATTAAAACGGACCGATCGAATATTAATATTTGTGTGAAAGGGTAATTTTCAAACCACCCATATATTGGTCGAGGGCACTCACGTCCAAGCCATATGCATACGTCAATCCATGTGTAAACGCAAAGGCGAATGTATGTTTACAGTTATTAGCCTTGAGTGCAAAATTACCTAGAAGTTTCCACTCTTCCTCCTCCAATAACTCTGTACAGATTCAATTGAGATGTTACAAATGAAATATTCTCTGCTTGAATGCTACTAAAAGCTTCGGGAGAAGCACCTCAGGGCACATTAAAGTGCGGTAAACAAGCAATGTTGGAATGCCCTCAGAATGCTATATGCTTCTCGAAAGCTTTAAGAGCTCACTATAAAAATGTAATAACAACAGTTAGCTGGAGCATGAGTGGGTATTTTATCATAGGAATAACATGGACTAAAGTGCAATGTAAATAGTCTTTATTTATGAGCCATAACAGCTCTATGATGTAAATTAACGAAATTAAGTTCGGTCTTAAGAGTGCGGTGAAAACACCAACAAAGATGTGCAGCAATTAATGCAAACATACGAACATTTATATTAATTTACGCCGGTGTAGATAAAAGAATGCATAAATATATTTTTTAGGTGTTCTTTTATATGCTTCTTTTTTATCTGTTGATATGTTTTATGGTTATAAAAACTTAAAACCAACTGCGTATAATTTTATAACAGTAGTTAGGTGGGCGACTCCGCTAAAATATGCCTAGATGTAGGCAACGAAAAAAAGGACCTATATTTCGAGAGTTGTAGGATGATTGTAGGGTCAAATGAAGGACTAGAAGTGAATTTTTATATCGAATTACCAATTTTTTAGTAAATCTTAATTGCCACTTTTTCTCAGCCATATTATTTTTAAAATTTCGTGCCACGTTCTTGAATCGATTTTTCTTGCAAAGTATATAGCAAAGACTAAACAAGTAAGAGTGCCCCCAAATGTCAACGCTTTCTGACAAACAACCTTCTAATATCCTCTTACATAACTTGCAGTACAAGTTTCAGTTGTAGGCTCATCAACAAAATCGGAACCCAGTAGTCCCTGCGAGCTATTCTTTAATTTCATTGACTTTACAAAATTCATATCGACAAATTTTCAAGTTTAAGTCGGGTTAGTTCATAAATCGTTCATTTGAGCATTGCCAATGAATTTAGTGCACCAATTCAGGCATTTCTAATGTTTTTATTGTAGCTACGCATATCCGTATTCATGTGCCAACACCATTTTCAGTTTCCGCAATTAAAATGGAAAATTATTACGCAAGTAAAGCCAGTTTTCAGCAAAAAACAACATACGTTCGACTAACATTCTCATAATGTACGTCTATATATATAATGTATATACCCAGTAGGAAAACTTCGCTGAAGATTTAAAAGTCAACAAAATCAGAAGATTTTCTTTCGTTGTCTAATGTTAAAAATATATGATACAATAATAATAATAACAGTTTTTCATAAACTTCACCTTTTTGAGTGATTGGGAATTTCAGTATATTTTAATATTTCATTTTTTAATTTAATATTTTAATTTTCCACCTACGAATTAAAATTTATTTGTCTACTCTTAGCATTCTCGCAGCATCCAGTAAAAGCCTTCTACACTATTTTCACCTAATATGAGGTGTCTAAAATTGTCATTCCTAGCTGTAAAATGTTTAAATATTTGAGGATTACCTTATAATTCCAGTTAGTAGGACGTATTTACACTCTGTGTGCAATTGGCCTTTCCTCCGACGGGAAGTTATGGGGTGATCCTTTTCGAGGTTCCCTATTTTTTTTAAATAAAAAATACATAAACTGAAAATTTAGTGGGAATTGCTCTTAATCATTCGAAAGCACATTCTTTCATGCTCCATCCATTGAGTCCAATTTTCGATGACTCGTTCGAGCTTTTCGACTAGAAACAGGTGAATGAGACGCGTCAGGTTTCGCTCTAAAGCCTGAAGCGATATTGTCCGCATAGACTTTAGGCTTTACATACCCTGCTCACCGAAATGTTCCTTCAATAAATCCATTGATTGATGCGATGTGTCGTGAGTGTCGCCATCATGTTGAAACCACATGTCATCGAGATCACGATCATGTCGGTTATCATGGCGCGATAAAGGGCGTCCTCACCGACATCATTCTTTAATAAATATAAACCAATGATTAAACAGACACAACCCACAACAAACCGTTGTTTTTACTGAATGAAATGAAAGCTATTGAATTTCTTCGGGTTGCTCTTCATCCCAAATGCGCTAATTTTGCTTGTTTACACACCCATTGAGTCAGAAATACGCGGAGTACAACTTGGGTTGAAAACATCGGATCTTCTTGGAACTTTTCAAGATCGAATAGAGCGAATCGATGTCACTTGGGAAGGTCGAACGGCTTCAGTTCTTGTACAATCTGTATTTTGTACGCATTCAATTTAAGATCTCGACGTAAAAGTACTACTGTCCCGACGTTCTAAGTTCGTCCTTACGTTAGTCCGAGTTGCTTCAAATTGCGCCGAATCGACTCTATACGGTCTTACTGTATACTCCCTATTTTCTTCACTGCGTTCTGGACGCGGTCTATTCCATCGAATTTCCAATAACAAATGTTGGGTCGTTTTCGGACAGGCGATGGTGTTGAGATTAGTACACTCAGTAGCCGATGAATTAAAGTGTTTTTTTTTTTCTGGAAGAGTTTCTAAGCGAAAAACTTCGCTGATTTTATGCAGTGTATTTTTAACTCTCTATCGACCAAGTTTATGAAGGGCTTTAACTAAACTCCACAGTTTATTGTTGGCAGAAATATTATTTTGAACTTCCAAAAGGAAATCTCGGAAACCCTATATAGTATATATAGCCATCAACGTGACGAGCTTAGTCGATTTAGCCATGACCAACTGTCTGTACCCGAACTAGATCCTCAGTTTTTGAGATATCTACTCGAAACTTCGACGATGTATTGAATTTGGCATGGATTACTATTTGAGGCATCTTTACAAATTTCGCTTGCTTGTTTCCCGCTTACAGCTATAACAGCTCAAGTCCTTCTAAGAAAAACTTTTTTATTTAACAATGCATCTTAACCCAATGTGGCAAAGATTATTACCTTATGCATTCCGAAAAAATTTTCAGTTCGGACTATTATAATATATGGCTGCGATACAAACTGGCCGGTCAAAATAAGATAAATATCACAAGAGCTTCTTTTAGGACCATGTGTTTCATGGTGACTTGCCCTTAGTGCCCGCCAAGACTGTTTGTAATTACTTTGTTGAAAGTTCCTACAGGACATGCATATGCTTCAGTGACCAAATGGTACGCCGGAGCGGCAAAAAACAGCGACAGAGAGTAAGCGTCAGCATGTGTTTGCAGAAAAATATAGAAGAGAATGCATAAAGCTATTCATACGTACAAATACATGTGCAAATACTACAACCACGCCACAACCGTCATGGCGTCATTAAGCGTGTCAAGGATGTCCCAAACTGACTGGCACGGCAAACACGGCTGACTGCCGCCGACTGCGCAGCCAAACATTTTCATACTTTTTGCATTTTCAATCTTTTTCTTGCATTTCTTATTGGCAAATGTTTGCCATGTGCCATGGCCACTGAAAGCCGCAGTGGAATACACGTATTTTACTTACAAACATATGCATACATACATACAAACAATCATTGCATATATTATGGGCACACGCTTATATTTGTGGCTGCCGCGTAGCTTTGGGCGACACGTGAAGCAGCAGTAGCAGCAACAACAACAAAATTGTGTAGCTAAAGTCACGTTCTATTCAGATTGGTTAGAAGTGTAAAGCGTAAAAGATAGAAGCGACGCCACAACTATTAAAAACAAAAGGCAAAACCGCTATGCGCAGACAAAATCTGATAAAATAGAATACACCTCAGAGGATTTCTGTGTGTATTTAGAAAACTAAGTTCAAGAAAAATATGAAATATTTGCAGAATTTAATGTGATGACGTGAGTATGACTTATTAGCTAGTGAGTTTTATTGCCAAACGCTCTTGTTATCTCTCCAACACTTTCTTGACGATTTTCAAACACCATAGCCTCAGTTAAAGAAGTCGAACAAGAGTTTTGTACCACTCGTAGGCTTGTGTTTTTGATAAACCTCGTAAGAGCATTAGCGTTTTCCAATAATCTTAAAGATTCCACGGACGAAATTTGGTTAGAAATACAAAATTCGAGACAAATTCTCTGTTGGCCGGTATGGCGGTTAGTATGCTGGTGCAAGCCTTTTGAATGGCCTTTACGTCTGCATAACGCTTTCCTGTCATGGGCAAATGCATTTTCGGAAAAGGAAGAAGTCGCACGGTGCCATATCAGGGAGGTGGTTAATAGTTAAAGTGTGATTTTTGGTCAAATAATCGGTCACAAGCGTCGATCGATGAGATGGCGCATTATCGTGCAACAAACGCCTCAAAATTCCAAGGTAGAATTCCGCATTAATGTTTTGGCGGAGTGAAGTAAATTCTTTGTGGACAATACCCTTGGAATTATAAAAGCAAACCAGCATTGTCTTCAATTTTAAGTTCTCCATGCGCGATGTTTTGGGTTTCGGCTTGTCCGTTGCTTTCCATTTAGCACCCTCGAGATTCGTTTCGGTTTCATATTAGAAACACCATGTTAATACTCACAATATTGTAAGGAAGTTTTTGTCCTTTTT
This sequence comes from Bactrocera latifrons, assembly GCF_001853355.1. Classification (NCBI taxonomy): domain Eukaryota; kingdom Metazoa; phylum Arthropoda; class Insecta; order Diptera; family Tephritidae; genus Bactrocera; species Bactrocera latifrons. The sequence continues at coordinate 119,408 of NW_017537086.1, read as the reverse complement.
GACCTCATTAATGATGTCCTTCGAATGTTGGATTCTGAGCAATTTTCGGTCGTCAGTCAATTTGTGCGGAACAAACTGTGCACACACCTTTGGTAAGGACAAATGTTCAGTCAAAATGCGATAAATCGATGTTTTGGAGATGTTCAATTCCATTTCCATGAATTTCAATGATAATTTTGGCTGATTTGTCACAGATTTTGATTAGCCCACATGTTGATCGTCATTTATGTTCTCACGACCACTTTGAAAACGTTGAAACCACTCGTGTACGGCACCACTACGGGATAGGCAATCATCGTCATACTCTTGTTTCATCAAGTGAAACGTTTCGGTAAAAGTTGTATCAATTTGAAAACAAAATTTAATGTTGGCTCTTTGTTTGAAGCTCAATTTCACACCGATGACTCAAACATGCTGACACTTAAAACGCAATAACTTCAATTCCAATTGATGAAATGCTATGAAATTCTCACCGGGCAATCAATGAAGGTGGCAGATTCTAACGCACCAGTCCCCACCAGGGGACGCTAGATTTAAAAGGTCCTGTTTACTTTGGAATGCACCTTGTATATATATATATTCTTAATGACGGTTATATTTTTGACCGAGCTTCTCACCTAGTATTGTTATGAGCTACGATAGTATTCGCGACTCTGTCACTGCTTTTGTTTTTCGATTTACTCCTACTTAAATTATATCAAAATTCAATAATCCGATTTTAAATAATTCTCTGAGTTTCAAAAAAAAAGTAAAATTATACAAAAAGGAGATTTTAGACAAAAATTTATTATAAATTCTTGTAAATAATCAAATATAACTGGAAGTGTATGTTTTTATTCAACCAGGAAACATTTAAGGTATGTGTCTTTGCTAACACTAATTGGTAAATGAGCCGAGTTGTAGGCAATACTTTATATATTTCTATTTATATAATGAAACTTCTTCCCGAGTGTAGAAAAGTGTTCAGTATTTGGAAATACTTATAGCAAGTAGTAAATGAGTATTTGTAATAATATGTTAAGGTGGCTTAAGTTAATTTCAGATAATGGAAGCAGCTCGAATTATTTTGGCAAAATTAATCGAAACGCATTATGGTATTTTATACTAGAAAAGCACTCCAGTTTGATACTTTTAATTACGAACAACAAGAAAACTCACAACTTTAACTTAGAATCAAAATACCTACCCTCCCAGTCTCTTTCAGTTATTTTAACCAACTCGATAAATATGTTTGCCATATTTTTTCTTTTATACACATAACCTTATAATTAATTCATGGGTGTTGTGCCGTCTTAAGTCTTTAATACTTTTTTTTCTAATTGCTTGTTATTTTGTGCTTTGGCACTGTGTCGCTGTGCACGCGCCAGGCGGGTCGATTTATGAACTTCTTCACTAATATGCAGACGAGAAATTGTTGTGCAAATAACGAAAGAAAAAATAATAACAATATAAGAAATAAAAAAAGTCACTCACGCACACATCTAATCAAAATTCCCAGACGTCGTTTGAATTTGTCCTTTGGGTTGTCGTACACAAGACCGCAGCGCACGCACGCGTGTCACTGTAGTTATTTAAAGCGCAATTTTCCTAAACAACACACTTATATATTATTTAGACGTTGAGACGTCAAGATGTTTGCATATTTCGGGTTACAGCGACACAACAAAATTCAACAAATTCTTGTATGGCCTTATTTTGTATACAAATACTAACTTACATATGCATTAGAGTGAGTCAATAACGATTCTAAATTCCTGTATTTGAAGCTGTTTATATATATTTTGTGTACATTATTTTCATCTATGCTTTTTGTTAAAAATTACATTTTTGAGTGAAAACACACCAAAACTAGGAATTTTTGAATTGAAAGAAATCCCACTGGAAGTCTTATGTTCTGCAAGAATTTGCGATGCAAAAAACTATATCCTAAATGGTTCGAAATTTTGATACTTTTACCGAAAATATATTTCGAAGTTATTTATACAGCATACTTTGAATACTGCCTGACACCTCCTAAAATGAAGCTAGAAATCCGACCATGCAGAGATAGATTTTCAACCCATGCCCATTCGACAGGTTAGCATTTGGCTCATCGTAATATATACGGAGACATATATATTTCGCTTTATGTTAAATGGGAAACATTTCGAATTCACGGAAATAATTAATAAATATACTTTGCGGAATTTCAAGATACTCTTATATTTACTATTGCTACAGTAAACAACTCTCGCTTTATTGATCTTTATGGGCGTAGACACCGCTAACGTGATAATAGCGCGTCGTTCTTCCTTTTCGCTGTTTGGCACCAGTTGAAGATTCAAAGTCTTTCTCCAACATGGAATGGAGGTATTCCTCCACCTCCGGCGGCGGGTACTGTTGAATACTCTCAGAGCTGGAGTGTTTTCTTTCATTCGGATGACATGACCTAGTCAGCGTAGCTGTTGTGTCCTAATTGTCAGAATCTTTCTTTCGGAAACTTGTAACGTACACTCATTAGATGATGTCATCGTCCATGCCTCTAGATTATTTAGTAGAACGGGGATGATGATTGACTTATAGAGTTTGGTCTTTGTTCGGCTAGAGGATTTTACTTCTCGATTGCCTGCTCAGTCCGAAGTAATATCTGTCGGCAAAAGCTATTTTGCGTTGGTTTGGCTGACGTTGTTGTTTATCCTAATGCTGGTTCCAAGATAGACGAAATTATCTTCGGCTTCGAAGTTATGACTGTCAACAGTGACGTGTGAGCTAACTCGCAAGTACGATAACTGTGTGTTTGATGACAGGAGATATTTCGCCTTGCCCTTGTTCAATACTAGTCCCTTATTAAGTCTGGAGGAAGCAGAACTAACTAAAGGTATCAGTATCATCGGCGTACGCCAGCAGTTGTACACTCTTTTAGAAAATTGTTCCTCAAATCTGCAGTTCGAATTATTTTCTCCAAGAGTAGATTTAAGAAGAAGAATCCGTCTTGTCTGAAACCTTGTTTGGTATCAAACGGTTCGGAGACGCCTCTCCTGTTCCTGACGGAGTATTTAGTATTGCGGGGATGCCAAAATAAAACATCGCGGCATTAAAGCAACTCCTTTTGATGCTGTCAAAAGCAACTGAAACCTACGAAGAGGTGGTTTGTGTCGATTCTCTTTTCACGGATCTTTTCCAAGATTTGGTGCGTGGTGAATATCTGGTCAGTTATTAATTTTGCAGGCATAAAGTCACTATAATTGGCGCACGTTGTGGAGTGGCCCTTTTGTGAATTAGGAAGAGCATACTTAAATTCCAATTGTCGGGTTTTCGTCTGACTATATTTTACAGAAATGCTGATACATGCCCCTTATCAGTTCTTCGCCGCCGTTTTTGAATAGCTCGGCCGGACTTCGAACTTCTTCATGGTCGAGCAATCGTCATCGAATGTGGAATACGGTTCACCATATCTTGGTGTTATGCTTTCACTACCATTCAGCAGGCTGGGGAGATGTTCCCTCCATAATTTTAGTATGCTCTGGGCATCAGTCACTAGATGCTACGTTCTTGCAGCCTTTTGTTAGTCGCCGCGTCTTTTCCTTTTTAAGCATTACCCCTGTCGGCCAGCTTGTCAAGCTCTTCAAGCATTTCGGCCTCTCTCTTTTTATTTAAATATCTGCAAAATCGTCTCGCTTCCCTCTCCAACTCTCGGTATCTATTCCATATCGCACATGTTGTGGTCGATTGTAAAGTTGCGAGGTAGTCTGTTTTCTCTCCACTGCGACAACGCCTCTTCATCGTACCAGATGTTCTTTTGCATTTTCCGTAACCAACGGTTTCGTTTGCAGCTGTATCTAAGGAGCTTGAAATGCCGGCCCATAGTTCCCTTATACCGAGTTGCTTTTGAGTGCTCTCAGAGAGCAAGTCGTATAGAAAAACGTTCGTTTATCTGTTGTTATTGCTGCTTCTCGACGTCAAACCTTGCTTATGTTTGTTGACGCATTTCGTACCGGAGATGGCTAGGTAGTTTAATTAATTTTTCTATACTGGATTCTGATACTACAGATTCTGGCGTTAAAGTCGCCAAGCACTATTTAACATCGTGGCGCAGCAGCTATATGTGGCTGTAGTAAATACCACAAGGACGTTTTTTTTTTTGAGGCTGAAAAATCCTTTTGCCATTCATCGCACTTCTTGGAAAGCGGTGATGTCAGCCTTTACTCTAACGAGAACATCAACCAACTAGGGATCGGCATGTTCCGGGACCGGATATTACAGGTGCATGCCTTTAAATCGTTATCCTTAATGGGTTTGCCTTGGTTGGCGATACGGAACTCAATACTACTTATTTTATTAAATTTCTTTTACAAAACATATTACTATCAATATCTCACACTACACAACACACACTGCACACTGGATAAGAGCTCTCGATATTTTTCTTCATTGGATAAAAATAAAAAATTCAGGCACTTGATAGATAAGACACCTACAGAGTTCATTTTTGCCAAATAAGTGTCAATATCGTTTACATACAATCACGACAGTTGCCATGAAAAAATCCGCGTAATAAATTTTTACAATCGTTTGCATTTCGCAAAATGCGCATAAACAATGCTGAATCACGCGCGGCTATTTTTGTACATTCCGCGCGGAATGACACTCAACACTCAGCAGAAGAGCAACCAATCCCTGCAAAGCAATTGAATTGAAGCATAACTCATACGTCGCGTAGCACCACACTCAAAATGCGTGACATAGGCATACAGTAGCGCACACTCGCATACATACTGCGTGGTGTGTGTGGAGGCGCTTATATAAATATGCTTGTGTGTGTGTTTTTCTATTTTTAACTGCTTGCTAGTAACACTATCTAACTGTTACAGCCCTTATGCCCATCAATCAGCTCAAATTACGATAATATCAATTTACCACGCTCTGCTCGCAACTCATTTGTGACGGTATTAACGCGACACGTTTGAAAGCTTTCGCAGTGTGCATGGTGGTAAGGTAGTGTTTGGTTCAATTACTTAAAGATAGACTTAGTTGCTGAGTCCTGCAGGCCTCAAGCATCTCCTCACGCAAGGAAGCCGATTTTCGCCTTATTTCTTTATGCCATATTCCTTCTCATTGTATACGCGCTTTGTTGTTGGCGCAGTTCTCTTTTGTACTGCGCGCTTTACGCCTTCTGCTTCTTGCATTTACTTTATTCTCTTAGGAGTACCGTTTCTATTCATTCTTATTATTATTTCAATGAATTTTGTAACTCGGTGGCGAGGTCATTGCGCTCGCATAACAGTGGCATAGTTAGAATAGAGAAAAACTTAAAAATTGTAAAATAATACAGGAATTGTTGCTTTAACATTTTTTTCCTTAACTTTAGTTAGTGGATCTAAATCTAAACCAAAATGAAAAAAGTAGTCAATTTCATGGTCAACAATTTAACTTTCAGCTAAGAGGCATAAGCACAATTGTCAACCACTTTTTGTCACAATTTTCGACCAATATTTTCCGCAATTGCGACCGTTCGTCAGCAATAACGCCCTTCCAAGGTTCAATCACCTCAGTCTCATCTGTGTAGATAAGCGATTCAACATAACCCCGCTGCACACCATTCCATTATTTTTTGAATTAAGCACCCCTATATTATTTTTCACCCTTTTTATCGCATGCAACTTTGTATAACTATATTTAAATGTGTCAGCATAAAAACCGCTTTGTTCGGTTTTTGATCCCAAGAGTTGACCCTTGGGCATGTTTAATCTAGTTTGACGCTGCATTGCGCTAATAGTCATTTATTACTCGAGTATACATCTCAAGCACAGACAGTTAATGGCACGCATTATGGAAATATACGAGATATTAAAAGGTAATCAAATGCAGTGATTTTGACAACTTCCGTTAAAGTACTTTTATTTTGTGTTAATTTTTCTTGTCAAGATAGAAGATTATGTTCAGAAGTCAGGAGAGTTTTATATCAAGGCAAACTCACTCACGAAGGAGATATTTTTATACTTAATTGTGACAAAAAATCAACCGGGAATTATAATTAAATTCTACGGGTAAATTATATTTAAAAACAAGAAAAAACGTTAACTTCGGCTGCACCGGTGCATTTCTTTTAGTAATTAAGTGTCCAGTTTGCATGGAAGCTATATGCTATATTAATCCGATCTGAACAATATTTCGGAGATTATATTATTACCTTAAGCAATAATCCATGTAAAATTTCGCGAAGTTACCACGTCAAATGTGAAAGCTTTCCACACAATCCTTTCATTCCGATCGTTCGGTTTGTATAGCAGCTATATGCTATAGTAAGCCGATCTGAACAATTTCTTCGGAGATTACATTGTTGCCTTAGAAAATAATATATACCAAATTTCGCGAAGATACTACGTCAAATGTGAAAGCTTTCCATACAACAACTTGATTCCGAACATTTAGTTTGTATGGCAGCTATATGTTATAGTGATCCGATAACGGCAGTTCCGACAAATGAGCAGCTTCTTGAAGAGAAACTGACGGTTACAAAATTTCAAAACGATATCTTAAAAACTGAGGGACTATTTCGTATATGTTCAGACAGACGGACGGAGGGATACACAGACGCACATGGCTAATTCGACTCAGCTGCCACTTTCAGCAGCTACTTAAGCCAGTACACCTCAGTAGTGCGTTGCGATTTTTACAATGGGTAAAAATATCGAACAAAGAATTGTCTCAAATTTATAATTCTAATCAAATTTCGTGTGCGAAATCAATGCGAATGTTGGAAAGGTCTTACGATTATTCAGTTTTATCATAAACGAAAGCCTACGAGTGGTACAAAGCCTTCAAAGACGGTCGAGAGATCATTGAAGATGACTCGTTCTGGACAATCTTCGAGCTCTTTAACTAAAGCAAATATTAAAATATGTTAATTGTTAAGCAAGTGTAAGAGAGATCGCAAAAGGGCTCGTCATTTCTCGCGAATCCATTCGCATAGTTTTGCTAGATATTTTGGATATGAAATGCGTTATTGCTCGACTCTTCCCAATTAAGCAAATTTTTTCAAAAAGAGTAGTATCTTGCGACTGTTAATCCCACATTCATGGAAAGCATTATAATGGTGAGACTGTAGGTGTTTGAGTTTTACATGCAAACAAGTCAACAATCATCGGAAACGCGAGAAAAAACGAGCTGACCACGCCAAAGCCTTTGTTTTTATCGATATTCGTGGTTTGGTGCATCATGAATTTGCTAAGGAGCTGCAGACGATCAATATGGAGTTCTATTTGGCCGTATTGAGGCGTTTGAGTGGAAAGATCTGTCGAAAACGGCCAGAGTTGCAGAAAAACAATTTATAGATTTTACACTATGATATTGCACCATCCCAGCGAGCTACAACTCTGCGAATTTAAAGCCAAAATCGCAATGAATACCAACGATCAACCACAATATTAATCAGGTTTAGCTCCGTGTAATTATTTTTTGTTCTCCAAATTGAAATTGCCGCTCCGTGGAACCCGTATTCAATCGATCGAAGTGATAAAACAAAATTCGCTGAAGGACCTGAAAAAGAGCTTATGAATAGTATTTCGAGAACTGTTTTGTTTACAATTTCCGGATACTTATTGCCACAATGTGTTATATTTTGTTGGAATGAAAACTTGAAGCCATCTACGCAAAAGCACTACATAGAAAAACAAATGAAGTTGAATTCATTTCAACTAAAATAGCTTCTGATATTTTATGTTATGTTCCATCATAGAATGGTAACAAAATAAAACCTTATATTTTACAAAGAAATAAATTAGGGATGTTGAGTAGCTTTCAAAATTATCTAAGATCTAGTGATGATCGACATCTAAGTGCAAATTTGCTATTTCCAAGAAGAGCAAAAATAGGGTTGACAACCATTAGCTAAGATCTGCGTAGAGTGATCAGAGTAGAAACAATGGACGGCTAAAGACTTTTTCTCAACTTCTGTAGGTCCCATTAACCGGATGGGAATAAAGCATTTATTGGAGCATACCGATGGCGTTTACAAAACTATTTGAGAATTGTGTTATGTCAGAAATCCTTTCAAAGCACACCAAAATTAACAGCAATTWAATGCTTTTATGGAATTTTAATACATCACATCCTCTCTGAAAATCTTAATGTTTTATTTTTTGTATACCTAAGCCCACATACTAAAAATTAAATCATATAGAGCAAAGATGTTCGAAAATCTTTATATAAGTTATATAGGGGTTATGTGAAGTTTTCTAATGTATACAAAAAGAAGATATGAGTCAAACATAGTCTTTCAATATATAGGTATATGGGGGCTAAGGAAAGTGTTGACCAGGTTCAATCTATTTGCGACAGAAAGATACACTACAATCAGGAGAGTAATGCCACGTACTAAATTTTGTCGAAATCAGTTAGTCGAGTTTCCGAGATATGCGATTTCAGCAAAAAGTGAGCGGTATTATATCCGTCGTCATATTTTCGCACCGGATTCCAAAAAGCCTTCTTATATCATCATAGAGGTAAAAATTTAATGTCTTTAGCCTATTTAATTACACCGTTATAGGGGGGGATGAGCGGGAATATCTTCCGAGTCATCTATTTTCACAATATCGGTAGGAGYTCTTATAATATTTGCGCTAAACGAATTTGCTGCTGGCTTTAGTGGTTTAAGAGATTTGTACATTAAACTTATTAGAGRATGGGGCCACGCTCACTTTTTAAATTTTTTTCCCGCAGGTGCCCTTTGCTACTTGGATCCACTGTGCTAAATTAGAGTTTTATATCTTAATTTACTGCTTAGTTATGCCACTTTATAGGTTTTCGGTTAATTGCGTTTTGGGCAGTGGTCCTATTACGCTCATCTACGAACTTGAAAGGAACCCACAGTTTCATCAAGATATCTTAGTTTTTACTTAAGTTAAAGCTTGCACGGTTTTCTCGTCATCCTGATGATTTATACATATATATATCCCTCTATCTATCTCGACTAGTTTTAGATGTTACGTACAACCATTAGGTGAACAAAACTATAATACTCTGGTTGCAAGAGTATAAAAAAATGTATTTTGCTAAGGTGGTAGGACTGTCCTTAATTACTATGCCAAATATGTGCGCGATCTGTCGACCAGCTTGTTTGCGGCAGCTGCTTAAGTCGATACACCTCAATAGTGAGTTGAGATTTTTACAATAGATAAACACCTCGCCAAAGCCACTCAAAAATCAAGGTGATGCTCATTGTTTTTTTTTTCATATTCGTGGTTTGGTGAATCATTAATGTGTTCCGAAGACATAGGCGATGCGTGATTTTTTTTTGTTCCCCACTGAAATTTCCTCTCCGTGGAACCCGTTGTCAGTCGTTCGAAGAGAAAAAATTCTCTGAAGGAGCTTAAGACCATCCCACAAAGTACTTATGCTAAGCGTGCAAATAAAACTAAGTCTCCTCTAAGCAGTGTTAGTTAAGAGATACATGTAGGCGCATAAAATATTTATTAGAGAAATATTTCCTTAGCGTATCTTAAGCTATACCCTTGACTAAAGGATTCAAATTTTATAGAAAAAACAGTAAGACAAGTAGCTTTGGAGAATGAAAGTTAGATTTATAGAAAACTTGAAATGTTTAAACAAAAACGTTTCAGAAAATTAAGTTGGTGGTCCATTTCAGCTAATTTCTCTCTCTCTCTTTCTAAGCTCTCATTGTCAGAGTTAGTTGCAGTCAATTAGCTCTCCTTGAATCAAAGATCAACAACTTCTGGTGCAGGCACGTCAAGAGCAATTTCTCATTTAACGCAAACGCTTTCGTCCTTCAAGTAAATGTCAAACAAGGCTGTCCATTATGTGATATGAATAGTTCACTACCACAAACTGACAATGCCATTTCATATATATTGATATACATACAATATATATACTTACATATACACAATATTTGAATATTTGACTGTGTATTTACATATGTATCTCCAAATGTCTAATATTTCTGACTTCCACAACTAAAACCTGATAACGGTACACACGAACAAAATCAAGCATATCAAATTTCATTCAAATGCGTTGAATAAAGTTTGTATGTATGTATTTATGTACAAAGTACGTATGTGCAGGTCTGCGCAAATTTCATGGTCAACTCAGTGAGCGAAAACTCCTTTCATGCTGATAACGAGCAGTCAAGTAACGACGTCATAAGCTACTTTATGTACTATATACAATGCATGTGCACCTAACATTTACACAACAACAAGTATGAAGTGTCAATATGACTTGCCAATGTAAACAAAGCGTGACAACCCTGTGAGTACCTCTATGTACCTCCGTGATAAGCATGTGAGGGTGTCTGTTAGTGAAGCTTTGCACGTGTGTGATACATGCTACCATGCATTATTCAGCACAAGAGGCAAGGGCTCAATGCACTTCAATATACATCGATATTTAATAAAATTGCCTGTTTATTATTCAAGTGCATGCATAATTATATTTTCGACCTGCATCGCTTTATTCTTCACTTGTTTATTTAAATACATTTAAACGAGATCGTAAAATAAGTTATGTAAATAGTGTTTTTCTAACTAAATGAGAAAATAAATTTAATAAAAGCATGCTGCTGCTTGAAGGCAAATGGTTGTTTGTTTTCGTAACTGCAGAAAAAGGAAATTATAAATTGAAAGCAGAAAAGTTCAAAGGAAGAACTTAGCAAATTTTTCTATTGAAAATTATTGTAGCTTTTAAATTTTTTAATTAAATTAGTATTATATTTCATCATTGAATCAAAGTTACTTCTAAAGTGTTGAACAGCTGGATAATTTTATAGCTAAGACCAAGGCAACTTTCATCGCGCTGTAATTAGAGTAGCAAGTCGTTAACTATTAGATCAAGCTAGTGTAATTAAAATTGGTTGCTTCCAGCAAGGGAACAAAGTTGATATATTAGAAGAAAGGCGGGAGTTGTAGGTGTGAAAGAAAAACTACTGAATATTAGGTAAATTGAAAAACAGTTGGCCTGACACATAGATGGCGTTAACATAAAAAAAAACCAAATTTTAATTAGCCCTAACCTTTAAAAGGCGCGCGTATAAATTTGACAGCTAACGAATCATTAGTTTGTGAATTATATCACGTTGAGTGAAGCCACTTTTGTTATTGTGGAAAAAATGAATAAAACGTAGTTTCGCCTGTTGATAAAATATTGCTCTTCAAAGGGAAAAAATACAGTTGAAACAAAAATTACGCTCGATGACAAGTTTTCGGATACTGGAGCAGGAAAATCAAGCATCAAGAATTGGTATGCTAAGTTTAGACCTGGCGAAATTAGCACCAAAGGCGGGGAACCCACTGGACGTGCAAAAAAATGTTTTTACCGACGAAAACATCAAAAAAGTCCACAAAATAATTTCGGAAGAGCGTAAAGTGAAGTTATTCGAAAGAGTAGACACTCTAAAGATATTAATTGACGCATTCATCATATCATTCACGAAGATGTGGGTATGAGAAAGCTCTGTGCAAAGGGGGACCGCGCTAGCTCACTTATGACCAAAAACAACGGCCAGTTGATGAATCCGAGCAGTGTTTAGATAAACACGAGGATTTGTGTTGATTTGTGACAACGGGTGAAACATGTCTCCATCATTTCACTCCGAAGTCCAATTGACAGTCATCTGAGTAGACTGCACACGATGAACTCGCTTCAAAGCATGGAAAAACGCAACCATCGGCTGGTAAGATAATAGAATAGACACGTCTTATATCCAAAAAATTCAATTATATGTTCTTTGTCGATCCATAAGCGATGTTGATAGAGGATATCATCTCTCTGATTCGAACAATGCGTATTTGATTTATATCATTTTACACTATTTCTTTAACTTTTTCGATGTTATCGACATTAATTTTCATGGAAGACTCGAATGAGGAAAGTTTTCGATGACTTAACGGACCCCAACCACACCTACTTCTCATATAACACAATTTAAAATTCCATTGGATTCTTTCACTTTCCAGTATACAAATCACGAAATAATTAATATAACGGGAAACAATTTCGCACTAATAATTCCTTTAAAGTTTGCCACCTTATGACCAAAAATTTTCCAAATCGAACCAAAACTGTTCAAGCCGAGGTTCCGAATATCTGGTCCTCAGTATCTATAGTTGACTTTTGGCCGAAAAATTTATGAGATATACTATTGAAATTCAAAAAGAATATTTTCCTGACAATAGTAATTCTGGTATCAAAAATGTTTTTAATCGGATTAATAATACTTCTCTGAGTCTTCATACACCTATTATAAAGATTTCCGAACCTTGTACTGCATCGGGAAATCTTTGAGTAATCTCAATGAAAACTACAGAACATGTTTTACTCATTATACTGTTACTTTGTTGCTAAAATAGATACAATTGGGTAAAATCTTGACCTAGCCCCCATATAACTAATATCAGTATTTTCGAACATCCGGCTGACTTTGCGCCATATGATTGGTGATTGTAGCTGAGCTACCTTAATAAAACCCAGGGGACATTTTTTAGTATATGGCATGATTATAGTTAATGGATAAGATCGATGCTATCCCAACTACCATATACTACATATGATGACCTCCGTTTTTCTTTCTTTATATATAAAAATCTTCTGACCGTGTGTTTGTAAATGAACTGCTCCTAAACGGCTGGACTGATTTTGATGAAATTTTTTTTTGTGTGTTCAAGGCGATTCGAAAATGGTTTAGATTCACAATTTCATCCACTGGCAAATGTTTTTTGCAACTAATTTTTTATTTTTTTTAATAGGAAATTTTGGAATGTTTTACATTGGATCCGATAGACTGCACTACCATCGCAATATCCAATATCCACACCTTAAAAAGCGACATCTGTAGACAAATAGCAAGTTTTCATAATGTGGAAAGGGTTGTTCGTTCTTAAGTAATAAATTGGGTACATCTATGGGTAGCCATTACATTTTTTTCACATCTGCTAACTATTGGAGGAACAAGAATGCATAACAAGCGCCGTCAAGGCTTTGCGTAGACTTTGTTAGATTATGGGCGAAGGGCGCAAATGCATTCGTAACAAAGCAAACGCGTTATCTGGAATAAAAATATAGCCGTATAAGTGAAGTTTTGATAAAAAGGTCTATTATAATTTGAGATATACAGAAATATTTTCGAAGCATTGCGCAGGTCAGTGCAATATTTAAACGGGAACGATGAGTATATGCGTACAATTTTAAATTGATCTTTCGTAAAAAATAATAAAATTGCTAAATATTGGGAATAGTGAAATAGAACTGCAACCAAATGCAGAGTGTAATGAATTAAAACTGGCTCAATAATCATTGGAGGAATAGTATACCACGGGCATTCCAAAAGACTGATGCCGTAACCTCGCCAGCCGATTTTTTGTCTTGCCACGCAAGAGAACCATTTCATAATATGCAGTCCATGAGGCTGACTGTCGACTCGACTCGATTGATTTCACTGGTGCACAGCCCAAATTCAATTTTCCGCCCGAAAACCAATGCTTTCTTAATGCACGAAATGCTTTTTGGTTAATTTTTTTGTGGACTAACACAAGTTGCTTCACCAAAAATACGATATCTCCTTAACTAATAGTTATAATCTAAATAATAGAAATCATATAGATGATATTAGTTTTACTATCTATGTATCAGGCACAGTAAAACGTGGACGGGTCCTCTAGTGTATATATAAAAATGCTTGGATGGCGATCCTCTTAAGGTTTTTCCGTGGCTTTGATTTCTGCAAGTTGCAAGAGTATATAATGTTCGTTTGCACCCGAACTTATTTAAATGGATCAGTCCGAGTGATCTACCTTCATTGATTAGTTCGAACACTGTTTTACTTTGCGTCGTTGTTGAGAAGTTGATGGTGATTTTACAAGAACGCTCATTTACAACTAAATAATACCTCTTATCCAATTAGTGTTGCAGCTTTGTTTTATAGTCCAAACTATGTTACGTTGATACACTATGCACATACACGTTTGAATATATTTATTAGTCAGTGATAAGTCTAAAATTATTGTCACAAGTATTTAAATGCTCGTTTCGAGTTCAATAAAAATAAGTGTATACTAAAATATTAATGTTTGTATATATACCAAAACTCAAAACCTTCTAATAGTCACTTGAAGTTTAACAAAAAACATCAGAAATGTTAACCAAAAATTTTTAAAGCATATATTCGTCAATTCTAGTATTTTATGTTTGCTTTTACGTTTCATGCATTTTTTTAACCAAATTTTTCAATGCAACCTAAGTTGTACACTGCAAGAACCCAAATATTTTTACGTTTTTGTTCAATTTGTAAAATAATTACATATTTACCATTATACGTTTGAGCATCAAGTTAAAAACTGTTTGATGTTGACACAAATATTTAATAATTATTTAAATGTATGAAATTCAATTTGTGCTCAATTCGCTTTGAAATCGCTTTCCCGCTAATATTTGCACATTTGTAAATGTATGTCGCCTGCGGCTCCATTTCATTTCGCTTTCATATTTCGTTCGCATAAATATTTTTCGCCTGAAGCATAGTTCATTTCAAAATTAAAAATATATACAAAATTCAAATATTGCTGTTTTTTCAAAAAATATTCAAAATAATATATAGTAAATTATGCTGAAATTGTATGTAAATTTTTTCTATGTGGTAATTGTGTTCTACTTTGGTTCTAAAAGGATTCTTTTATGTTTTTGTTTCGTTTTTTCTTGTTTTCTCAAAAACGAAAAAACGTGTATTTTTCCTGTAAAAATGCTAAATGCCAAACTACTACTACTACTACTGTACTACTACTCTCTATTTACCAATAAAATTAACTAAAAGTTTGCATACTGCACGGATATTGTAAGTCTCACTCGAAACCGTCATATATATTTACATATAATATATATATACATATATATATTAATGTATATTTATCTATATGATACTGTATTTATGTATGTATATGAAATATTTTTACTCTTTCCATCTACATACAAGTGAATTTTTTCTCTCTCTCTCTCTATCTTTCTAAATTTCGTAAAATTACATATGCGCCTTAGTATATGCCTGTCTCTTATACACATCTACTCTTTCCATCTACATACAAGTGAATTTTTTCTCTCTCTCTCTCTATCTTTCTAAATTTCGTAAAATTACATATGCGCCTTAGTATATGCTATATCAAAATTATTATACTTGCAACAGCTGCATTTAATACGAATTTCCGTTTTGCGCTACAATTGAATTTCATTCGAATTTGCAGACAATGTTCATCCAAAAATGCGATTCAGTCTCTCACCACCACCATCAACCAAGTCCGCTTCCGTCATAACATCGCCCACCAATATGCAGGCCAATTACGCACAAAGCAATTACAATGAACCACGTGCTTCCGGCGTTGGCGTCCGAAGTGACGATGATATCTCGCCCGCCAAAGCTACGCCAGCAGCAGCAGCGGTCGCTGCAGCGCCAGCTAAGCACGATGTAGACGATGAGGCGGCATCCGACTACAGTCAATGGTTGCATGCCATGAAGCTGGTGGCGCGCTTGCCCGGCGGCATGCCACCGGAATTTAGACGCAAGGTAAGCTATAATTGCATGCGATTGCGGGTCAGCCCACAGGGTCGGAAATATTTATGTAATTGTTTTTTAATTGATCACTTTTTTTTGCACGCTTTCACACTTACTCTTTGGCTGCCTAGTTGTGGCTATCGCTGGCAGATAAATATTTAAAATCGAAAAATGTAGACTGGGCCAAAGAGGAGGAGAAATGCTTCTGTGAGAAGTGGCGCGAAGATGACGAAGAGCTGGGCATACAAATTGTCAAGGTGAGTGATTCGGACACATGGAAACGAGTACGCTTTTAAAAATCAACCTTTGCAGGACTTGCACCGTACCGGCTCGAATCTGTGCACCGGTCCAGCCGGTTCGATCAATCAGGCCAAATTGAAGCGTATACTTTTGGGTTATGCGCGTTACAATCCGGAAGTCGGTTACTGTCAGGTAATTTCTATTAAGCAGCAAATTTCCTGACCCTTTTTCATACTACACCTCCACGCAGGGTTTCAATATGCTTGGCGCGCTGATATTGCAAGTCATGGAGAAGGAGGAAGCCGAATCCATGAAGGTGATGATCTATTTGGTTGAAGGCGTGTTGCCACCTGGCTACTTTCATGGTTCCATGGGTGGCTTGCAGGCCGATATGGCGGTATTTCGCGAACTGATGCAGACGAAATTGCCACGTCTGGCAAAACATTTGCAAAAGCTACAGGGTCCCAGTGAAAACGCCTTCGAGCCGCCGTTAACGAATGTCTTTACCATGCAATGGTTTCTAACGATGTTCTGCACCTGCTTGCCAATGAGCTGTGTGCTGCGTGTCTGGGATCTTGTACTCATCGAAGGTAGTGACGTGCTGCTACGTACAGCGTTGGTACTATGGAGCCTGTTAGAAGAGTGAGTAACTTCAAGAGAATAATTGCATCAGTGAGTATAGCAACGCTTCTCTTTATTACAGTCGCGTGCTGAGCACACGCACAGCCGATGACTTTTATGGCAAAATGGGTTCCTTCTCGAGCGAGTTGCTTAATGGACATCTAATTGATTCGAATGGTTTGATTGAGAAGGTGGTGCAGCTTGGTCCGATACCGGATATACAGAAATTGCGCGACAAACACCTATACAACATAACGCCGCTGCACCACAAGCAAGGATTACAGTAATTTCACATATTTTGTCTGGAAGACCTAGAGCACTAATGTATATGTTATTTCAGATTCTACTACGACGACGAGGAGCCCGGCTCGGATGAAGAATCACGTCTGGCTGTCGCCACTGTTTGGGGTATGCCTTGGGGTCGTCGCGGCTCACAAGGTCAAACTACTAATGCTACCAAGCAAGTAACCGAGAATAAAGAGCGTCTTGCTTTGGATATTTCACTGCTGAAGAAGCAATACGATCGTCTACGCGAGCGTCAACGTCAAGCACACATTATTTTAACCACCGCCTGTTCCACAGCCCGCCAGAGCGCTATCGCCACAACTTCCACACAATCCAACCAGTCGGTGACTATGAATCAATTACTTTTGGGTCGCCCTGCCATCGTCACAAACAAAGGTAGACGTCCTCCGCCAGGCGCTATACCACCCGCGCGTAAGCCATCTCTGCCTACAGTGCTGCACACAAGACCACCAGAGCGACAATTGCGTCGCGGGGAGACTTTACACTGGCGTGATGCCGATATAAGTAAACGGCGCAGAGATAGTCTAACATGGAAAGAGATTAAGGCGGATCGTGCTACACTGTTGCGTGACGGTGTAGACGCGATACCAAAGTCACAAAAACTTCGTTCGCGTATCGGTAAAAGCGACTCATCGTCGTACAGTGAAGAAAGTGAGGATGACGATGAAGAGGGCGGCTCGAGTACTGATACAAGCCTTTGCGATGAAGATGATCCCAATTCGGGCGCTGATAAAACACATTCCTCTTCAATAGAGAATAGTCCCAAACGCAGAGCGAAATCATCCCGTAAAGCCAAAGAACTCTCTACGAAGTTAGAAGCCTTAAATGAACCCAGTGATAGTGAGAAAGAACGTAAACGTCCTAAGTCTTGGGCACCTTCTTCAACTGAAATTCCTTTCATGCTTATGACATCAGATTCGCCGACATACAGTGGTGATGAGCAAAAAACCGCACGCTCACATCATTTTGAGGAATTAATAAAGGAGGAGGAAGACAGCTCGACGGAATGCGATCGCCTCGGTTATAAAGGTGCAACTGCATCAGTGGATTGGTCTGACACTAAGTTCTCATCTATCGCTGGCGATTTGGCTACCACAAAGCTGGGTGCATTACACATTCAAACAGATGTATTAGAGTTTCCTGTGATAACAAGCACAAGTCAGCTTTCTCCGATGCCAGATATAACTGAATATCTCAATGATTCCAATATAAGTCCGTTGCCAACACCGAAACCGCTCTTTCTCGACTCAACCAACTCCCTGGGTAGTGGGGATGATGGCGAGGAGGGTAAAAGATTTGCTGTCAGCGATGATGGTGTGACAAATCAGTATTTCGAACGTGTCAATAGTGTAGAGAGACCCACAAAGTTAGACTTGTTTTATTCGCTTAACGAAGAAGATGGCATACGTAGAGGTGATGAAGAAGTTACTGACCTAGTAGAGGTTGAGAAAATTAATAGAACGGTTGATAGAAACACAGACGTTGTCCGTGAAAAGAGAGTTGCGGAAGAAGGTATCAAAGAAAYAGAAGCCGCGGATGCGGACTCGCACAGACGCATGGAACTATTAATGGACTACTCTGAAAAATCGTCAGCAGCTTTCATAGCTGAGGCGACTACTGAACTATCCACAAGTTTAAGACAAGACACAAATAAGGATTCCCACGAAGCGGATGATTTTTGTAACAAAATTCAAGTCAAATTAGAAAGTGATGGTATATCTAGAGGCACAATTAGAGATGACAACATACCTGGCGAAGCTGTTGCACAATTTGAAGAACATTCTACAAAAGTTGGAGAACGCAAGGTTCACGAGGACAAGGTGAAAGCAGTAGGTCTTAAGAAATCAAATACACTGAGCAGCGCCTATAGGAAACGACGTGATCCCAGACGTATGACGTTAACACGCTCTGCAACTATCGAAATTGAGGAACGCTTTCAGGCGCTGGAACGCAGAATGAGTGAAGATAGTTTTCGAACAGACAAAGTGAAGAGTAACGGCGATATATTTGTTGAAGACAGCTCAAGAAAAATACCAACCACAGCTGAGTTGGAGAAAAGGTTGAGCACGCTGGATAATGAAATAAATATGGACGCGAAAGTGAAGAAAAGGTTTGCAGAATGTAGCGAAATTAGAGATTTGTCTAAACACAAATCCAAAGAACTAACGAACAGCCCTTTTACAGAATCAAAACCAGTAGAAGATTCAAGCAAAAGCTTGAATGAAAATTCCAAAATAGCAGATTTAGAAGTTAAGCCCCTCGATACCGACATTAACAAACGTATACCTGTGATTGTAAACTCTCACAAAACACCTGACGAGCCCAAACGAGCCAGTAATCACATACCTTCAACCACGGAACTGGAAGATCGCTATAATGCTTTGGAGAGACAGTTAAGCTCGAATGGTTTGCCAAGCAAAAGCTCAATGGATTTGCAACGAGATGATAAAGCAGATGGCAGTAAGGACATACCAACTCCACCCAATACGCCAACTGAAAGTAGGAAGCAACATTTAGAGAAAGGTGAGAGCCAAAAGAAACTTAAAAATGAAATTGAGGTAGATGCAGATTTGGACAAAGAACAGGAAACTAGGGAAACTGAAAAACCGCCGTTAAGAAAATTGCCGTCTACTGCCGAACTGGAAGACCGATTCAATGCGCTTGAACGAAGAATGAGCACACAGAAATCAAGTCCCCGCAAAACGAAAAAGGAGCCACCTGACGAAGCCGATGTTGAAGAAAGGAGGGACACAAAAAAGAAACCTATAGATGCAGATAGCGAAGTTGAAAGTGCAATTATAGAAAATCAAAAAAGTCCTAGTGAGGAAGGTATAGGAACAAACGAAGTTAAAGAAAACATACACACAGCCGAACAAGCTGAATTAGAGACGAAGAGGGGTACCAAAACTGAAGATGAAGGTGCAAAATCAAATGCACAGAGTGAAGAAGAAAATACACTTGAGGAAGAAAATGTAAAACGTACAATATATAATGAGGCAAAGTGCCCAAGGAAAAATTCCGAAGGCGAAGGTAAACAAGTTAGCGATGTAGAAGGTTCGGGTCACTATGACAATTGTCAGGTAGACACTAGAGCTTCTACTAAAACTACAAAACCAGAAATCGATGCAAAAAAGGTAAATGACACTAATAAATTAGAAAATCAATCAAAAGAACTTGAGGGTGAACACAAAAAGTTTGTAGAAGAAAGCAAAAGCGAAGCAAAAAATGCGAGGAAAAAATCGCCACCCAGTACGGAGGAGCTTGAAAAGCGCTTTAATGCTTTAGAAAAACAAATGAGTAGTACTAGCTTGGTGAGTAGCAAAGAAAAGAAAAGCTCAACAGAAAATACAAAAACCCAGGAAAATAAGAATAAAGAGAGTTCACACAAATCTGCAGAGACTGTACAAGAAAAGAAAAGCTCAAAGCCAACTGAAAATTTTCAGACAAAGTCAGAGGTAAAAGAAAATCCACCAAAAACAGAAAAGTTTGTTGTGGAAAAGTCTAACAAAGAATCGAAAGTGTCAACAGAATCTGAAAAAGCAAAGTCCAAAAATATCGAGGAGAAGAAAACTGCAACACAGTCCGAACAACCGAAGACACAAATTCAATTAGGGCAAAGCAAAGGTATACCAAATTCCGAACCAACACGTGATATTAACGCAATCAAAACCTTTGAGGAAAAGTGTAAGCAAGTCAACAGAGAGTTAACTGAGCAGGATAGGGCTAACGTCGAAGAAACACAAAAAAAAGTAAAGACACCAGATCCTACGCTAATTGAGGCCTTTAATGAAAAAGTTAAAGAGGTCAACGAAGAATTAACGAAATCCGCTGAACCGATAGAAGTCCAACCAGAAGCTGAAAAAAGTAGCAAGGCTCTTAATGTGATAAGCAAACGTCGCGCTTCTGAACCGCCATCTACAGAAGACTTAGAGAAACGTTATGAATCCTTAAAAAGGCGAATGAGCACCAAATCAATAGCTGAAAAAGAACACGACGTAAAAGGAAAATCTGAAACAGTTGTAGAGGAAGAGCCACAAGAATCACCAGAAGTAAGGGTTATCACTAAGGAGGCGAAAAGAAAATCTGCAGAACCGCCAAGCACTGAAGACTTGGAGAGTCGATACGAGGCATTACAACGGCGAACAAGTGAACAGAACGCACAAAAAGTCGATAAGGAACACGAAACGGCAACAGGGAAGCGAGGAGAGAAAGCAACATATGAAAAGACAACAAAAACCACGGATAAAGAGAAACTGACAAATGCACAAGATGATGAACAAAATACCGCAATAGAAGATACCAAGGTTTCTCCTCACATACCCGTTGCTCCACCTATGCCATTAAGAGATTCAACAGAAACATTATTCAATGATGAACAACACCGCGCGCTCATAGAGGAGTTCCAGAGTAAAATTAAGGTACAGCCCAATGGTGAAAATCTAAAACCGAGCGAAATTAATCCAAATCGCCGAATAATACCAGACCGACAACGAGCATCACCGTTCGATGGAACCTCGGAAGCACATGCAAACACCGCTTTCTTTAGATCGGAGAATTACGAACCCTGGTACCATCAATCATACAATATGGTTCGTCGTTTCTCCGATTTACCATCAAGAGCTGATCTTGAGAATCGCTTACAATTTTTGGAAAGACAATTGATTATGAAATTCTACAAGCAGCGCTGTGCAAGTGATTCCGAAGTGGCATCGAGGAAACAATTCGCCGATTTGAAGAGTCAGTCGGCAGACAACGAAGTACCCACCACATCCACGCGCTCTCAACAGCAAACAGGCGATGATTTGGAGAGGCGTGTGTTAGCGCTGGAAAAGCAGTATAGTGAAAATAGTCTCAAATTGCTAGAAGCTGTACGAATAAAGGAACAGCAAGCAGCTGTTGAGACAGACTCACCACGGCGGCTCAGCACGGAGACTGTTGATGCGACCGGTAAAGAGCTCGTGCGTTATGTCGGTGAACTCGAAGACTCTGGTGCTCTCAAACCGATCAATATAAGTATTAATATTAAAATGATGCTCAAGCGAAATGAGGACACTGACTCGAGTACTAAGCCCAAAGATAACCTACCGACAGCAGCCGAATTAGAGAAGCGACTCGAAGTGCTAGAACAGCAACTTAAGTTGTCCAGGTCACGACGTGAGGGTAGCATCGACCAATCCAATGCTGACGCAACGCAGGAATTGAAGAAATCCGTAGAGATATCAGATAAAGCCGTACCTAAAGAAAAGGCCAATGTTGAAGTTTTAAAAGAGACGCCTGAAATTAAAAAGGTTGTAAAAGAAGTGTTAAATGAGGAATGTAAAAGTGACAATAAAGTAGCAGAGAATATAAGTAGCAAGAAAGACGTCAAGGAAAAGAGCCAAGTAGCAGCTAACGACACAGAGAGTGTAAGTAATAAGAAAGATGACAAAGAGAAGAGTCAGATAAAAACTTGCGCTTCAGAAAATGAATGTAAGAAGAAAGAAGATAGAGAAAAGGCTCAGATAAACACTGATACTTCAAAAGCTGAGAAGACATTAGAGAATCAACAAATTGCGCGTTCAAATAAAGAATGTATTGATAATAAGGGAAAAACAAATGATAGAGATACAAGCAATATGAACTCAATACTTCAGCAAGTTGACGCACACCCGGACAATAAGATGCAGAGATTGCCAAAAGAGAAAAAATCAACCGAGGAACGCGTTCGAGAGAAAGACGTAAAGGACGCAAAGGAGGTACAGCACGAGAGCAGTAAGGAAACAGAAAAAGTTAAAGAGCACTCAGCGATGGAAAAAGATTCCAACAAAGAAAAACAAGATGATAGTCAAATTCCAAAGGAAGGAATTGAAAATTGTGAAACTATGGAGTGTATGGGCACTCCCACACAAACTGCCATACAAGTTGGAACATCCGATCCCAACAATAAAACGATGGTATTGCTACTCGATAATGAACCAAAAGCTGTTAAAGTTCGACGATTGACACGCGCTAACACAGAGGAGTTAGAAAACCTGTTTCAGGCGCTCGAAAAACAGTTAAGTGATCGCAATCTTATTAAATCCGGGGATGGTAAACTGATGCGAGCTGGCGAAAAGCCGGATGTGGCAACGTCAGAAGAATCTAAAGCGATAACTCAACTCTCCAAGGAAATAGAAGATTTTACCAAATCAGATAAATCAGCAAAAGAAGATGAAACGACGCCCAAAAAAGTGGCTGACGTATCCAAAACTCCGACTGAGGACTATGATTGGGGAACGGACCCCGTAAAACGACATTTGAAACGTAAAACAGCACATCTTCCATCAACCAAAGAGTTAGAAGCGCGTTTCCGATCACTGGAGCGACAAATCAAATTGCTTGAAGATGTGGAAAAAATCGACGTCGAGCAACGTTTAAATGAAATTGAGCGCAAAATCAAAATGCAGTACTCACTGTCGCACGAAAAAGATTTAACGAAGTTCTTAGAGCTCTGTGAAGGTAAGAACCTGGACGAACTGCCTGAAGCTATATCAGCTGCACGTGATAGATATCAGTCAGACGAAGGCAATGCTGCTAGAACACCGACACCTAAGAAAGGTCGTTCACCATATACTTCTCCTTCGCGAAATAAAGAAAAGACACCTTACACATCACCTGCGCACACACCGCGTGAATCCCGAAGTCCCAAAAGACATACCTCGCCCGGGCGTGTTAGATATGAAGACATGAATGTATCAGGTAGCAAAAGTCCCAAACGTCGTGCGTCGCCTGGACATGTTCGGTATGAAGATTCAAATATACCATCGACAGAAGATCTTGAATATCGTTTTAGAGCTTTGGAATTGCCCAGATCCAAATCGCGAGAATCGTTGAATAGCAAATCACAAAGAAATGTCGGAGATTCCAAAAAATCACTTATACATCCATTGGAAATGTTGCTCGATCCCAGTCCTGACGAGGATGCCATACCAACAACCGGCGAACTGGAGCACCGAATACGTGTATTGGATGATAAAAGAAAAACATCTTCACCTTCTCGACGACCCCGTTCACGCTCGCCAACCATTGAAGATATCAAAAATAGAAAATTAGCTGAAGAACAGCAATCGCGCACACCAATACATAATTTGGAAAAGCTTGTCGCTTCACCAACTAAAAGAGAATTGCCTACCGCTGAAGAGTTAGAAGCTCGTATGCGTGCACTAGAAGAAGAGCATTGCTTCGACTTTAAAATGCAGAAATCATACCAGGAATTCAATCGAAAATTAAAGGATGCCGTTTCCCCATCACTTTCCTTTGAAGAATACAAGACATCAAAATCACGCGAAGAAAGTCCAAGACGTGGCGAAGCTAATCGCTCAACGACACCAAAATCTGCGCTACGAGACACCGCCAGCAGTTATGAGGATGGACCATATCGATCAACCAGTCCCAAGGCCATACGATTCCGTGACGAAGAAGCTGATTATGTGCCCTGTATGCCGTATAGGCCCAAATCGCGTACTGATATACGTGATGTCACTGGACGAATGGTGGGCACCATTAATTCTGGAGCTTTAGAACAAATTGAAGAAAATTCTAAATACCTTCAACGTATTCTTAAGCAGACTCTTACAGATTCATGCAGCAGCATAAACGCTATCGGGCACACGACGGAAGGACTTGATGAGTTCGGTAGTCGACTTATGAGGGTGAGTTATACAGAACACTTATAGTTAGTTTACTAACCAATTATGATATTGTGACGTTGTAGGAGACTTCACCACTACAACGTACCGGCAGTCACACCGGGGTACCGCTGCGTACAAATGACAATATCAACGAGCGTCTGGATTCCATAAAAAATACGATCAAGTCCATCGACACGTTGTGTGAAGAGAAACCATATCGTAAAGAACGTTGTCAGCGATACATTGATTCACTATTTTCCGACTCGATACACTTCGCCAGCAAGAAGACCTCGCTAGAAGATCTCTCACGTTCCGAGAGCCGTGCGCACGAATATGGGCCCTCCATACGTGTCTCAGATCACAGCCAAAGGCATTCGGACTATTTATATGGACGTACGACGGGTTCGGCGGACTCGATACGTTCGACGAGTCCATTGCGCGCTGCCAGTCCATTGCATCATCGCTCAAATCGGGATATACGACGTGAAATTTCACCACGCCGACGACGCGAGGAAGAGCGCGCAGAATACGAGAGTAGGGTAAGACGTGAAAATATGTTGCCAAATTATTATTTATTTGATAATCATAGAGATGTAAGTAGTAGTAGTTTAATTAAGTTTCATAAAGTAGATAGACAACTAGACACATACAAATATGATGATAGAGACAGATCAAGTTCACGATCGCCGTTGAGATCGCCGTATGGATCGAGGGAGACGTTGATGACGACAGAAAAGATGTTGCACGACAACACCAAAGCCAGCACACTACAACACAACACTAACACCAACCACAGCTGTCACAACAACGACCGCTACAAAACAAAAACACTAAACGTTAAAAATTTCGAATTGGATTTGGACAGACAGCAAGCGTATACAATGCATCATCACACTACAGACAAGCTACTGGGTCTCGATCCACTTAAACGCTCCACTACGCCCGTCTATGCGCCCGGACGACTCGATATACGTCACACCACCGTAACATCGACCTTCTACGATCGCTTATTGGCGGAGAAAGAGATTGAGCGAAAATTTTCTCGGCCATCTAGTCGTTCGCCCATCGTTTCACCGTCGGTTACGTCGAAAAGTTATGTCGACTTGGCCAGTACCAGCGCCAAAGCTCTATATCAAGACAAATCTCCCACAGCTGCCGTAACAATGCGTCTAGATAGGTCCACTGGCTTATCCAGCTACTGCAATACAGAAAAAACACAACACTATCGTAATTCGATGACCGGCAGTTATCCGAGTAGCGCTTTTAACGTCACCAACCAAACAAACCTTTCGAACAGCAACACGACTACCCCGAAATTTTGTACCAACACCGACACCCATACCAACATCACCATCACCAACAATTGTACTACTGTTACACTAAATTCGGCCACAACAAGCACAGGTAATTCAAACACTTATTCGTACGAAGGCACTAGGCTCACGCGGTTCCCTCGGGTAACCGAACCTACTAATATGGACTTACGTATACAAAGTTGTGATAATATACTGATGCAATTGAAATCTGCTTCTATAACTGCAGCTGGGGTAGGGTGTATGAGTGACAGCGCGTCAACGACTACAACAACAGCAATAACTGCAAATACGACATGTACGCCGACGACAACGACTGAGATCACGACCAATTATCGAATTGGTGGTCTGAGCGGTAATACAACTAACTACACCACTAACTTCACCTCAACACCAGTTACAGCAACAGCAACAACCACAACAATTACCAATTTTTCCTTCTCCTCTATGAACATCACAAATACGCCTATAACTACAACAACAACAGCAACAGTATCAAACTTGAACTTCAAGCATAGTATCACAGCTCTGGACAGATCAGCAACAACAACAATACCAACAACTACATTATTTAGTACTGAAACAACGACAATGACGACAACAACAACAGCAAATGCTTACAATTTGTATAATCTGACGACGATGACGACGATGACGACGACGACGACAGCTATGACCACAACAAGAACAACAACAAACACCACAGCTGTTGGCAGTGAAAACACCAACAAATTCATCACAAATAATTCGTCTCCATCATTTCTGTCCTATAACGCGACTAGTGGCGGCAACCTATACACGAGTAATACACCTCTGGGTATGGCTCTACCAACAATGCAACCAACTTCCGTTACAACAACATTCGCCTCATTGGGCCTTTACACTAGTAATTTAAATAGCTACAACAATAATAACAACAACGTTGGCAGCAACAACAGCAACACAAAAATTTGAATGAAATGAAGAAAAAAATCTGTGAAGACCCTTGGAGTTAACCGTGCTGCCTAAATTTATAAAAAAGCAAAATGAGAAAAAACCGAAAACATAAACAAGTGCGTGTAGTGTGTAGTGTAGGGAAGCAAGAAAGTGCTGAATGCTGTGTGTCTGTGGTTGAATTGAGCGAAGATATCTCGTTAACAAGTTTTTAGCGGTGGAGCAAAGTAAGATAGAAATTATATTTACATACATACATACAAACATAAAAGTAGTTATACATACGTATACTGTAGTGCGAAGGGACTTGTAATCAAATCTAGGTTCGGAAAATCAATAGAGAGCGTTTATTTATTATATTTGTAGCGGTAAGTTAGGGCCAATAATATCTCAATAATTAGCGCAATCGGAATTGGATAACTCAAGCGGAAAACTCCACGAAGAAGAAACTAACACCTCTTAGCGATCCTAGTTTCCCTACCCAGTTTCCTGGGATAAAGGACTCAAGACAAGACTCAGAAACTAAAGAATAAATAAGTACATTTAGGAACCGTTCAGTACTTTCGAAGAAGCATTTTCCAAAAGTGGGCTAAAATCATCATATGATACGATATTGCGAGCACCCAAACTTAATTAGTTTCAGGCAAAGTGTTAGTTTGCAAATATGTGACCAACAAGACTCACAGGGTTACAACGATCTTTCAAATGTTCGATGAATCTCAGGCTCGGTGATTTTTTCCCAAATGTATTCTGTTGAAATCTACCGGGAAAATATACCTTGTTGTCTGATCCGGAGAACAAGTTAGAAAAGGAAAGACTTCAAACTCAAATCATGCATTTCGTCTTTGTTGTCATTGATGAAACAGTGCTATGTTCCCTTTCGAATAAGATCATTGTCTGTCTTTTGAAGATATTCGATAAAAAATTATCGATTGAGCATTCGAAAATATGGGGCTAACATCTGCTACTTGGAATTTGGCTCAGATTTTCAAATGATTTTTAATTAAAGTGAAGTGAAATTAAGGGGTTACCATTTATTTCATTCGTTGTCTTATATAACCCCAAAATTTTTGGTTTAACCGCTCCACACAGCAACACGAAACTTCAACTGTGTGGTCTTCTCGAATATTCTGTTCGTTTTCAAACTCATTCGCTCCTTTTTTGTTTGAGTTATCCGCTTTCGGTTGTAAATAGAATGTTTGCACTCATACAAATTCAGTAGCTTAACCCGCGTACATGAATAATCGCCTTGCACGAGTTTTAGGGGAGTAACCGCTTTTTAAATATATGTATGTAGGTAAGGCAACTATGATTGATACGACATATAAACGAGAAAAGTTTGCTTGTAAAACAAAGAGTAGTGGCAAAAAAAAAAGGTTTTAAAAATGAGCGACATTAATAAGTCTCTTGTTATCAGAGGTTTCAATATTTAAAACAAATGTGTCAATTTGATGTACCCTTCATAGAATTTTAACTAATTTGAACTAATTTTATACATCCTTACTTTCATATTCGATTTGTTCCCAAATTTTCAAAAGTTATTTTTGAATTTCTTTTAGTGAAATATCATTTTTATGATATAATGCTGGGAAAGGAAATTTTTCACAAGATTTTAAATTAAAAAAATTATGGTGATCTTACAAAAGTTTTAGTAATTTGCCTTTAAATTTAAGAAATAATAATAATAATTAACTTTATTTTGTTCGGTTTTTACTTATTTAATATTACCATTTGTAGATTGAAGCTTCAAGTTTTGCGTTTCCTAACGCTTCGAATATCAACGCATGCTACAATTTTAAGTTAGGTTAGATTAGTCCGGCAGGCTAATGAGCCAAGCAGCGACCAGTTCAGGAACTCAGCGTTGGCAGATGGTGATCATAGTCCATGAGAAGTAATTATTTGGGGTACTCACAACGTGTCATAAAGCATCGTAAAATCATAAAGTCATTAATTTGTAAACTTGTTTAGAAAATTTGTTGTTGGATTGCATACTAAAATAAGTTTACGCAAATACAACTCTGAGCGCTATGTTTTCGGATCGTTACAAATTATAACTTTATGAGACTATGTGAAACCCAAGTTCCGCGCTCTCAATATTGATACGTCTGCGATAGTCTCATATCAAGTCATCAAATTCCGGAATCGTTGCCTTGCCTATGTGAAATAAGTTCACAAGATAGGCTCCATTATTTCGATACCATTTTACCCATGAATTTTGCGCTTTTCCACACCGGTGATCATTCCATCACGTTTTGACCTTCCTTGCCATAATCGCCGTAATAATAATATCTGGGTTTCCTAATGGTAGTCCCGTTTTCGTATAACAGCCGCATACCACTCTTGACAATTTTGTTTATTAATCTTTACATTTTTTTTTATAGTAGGAGGAAGCATCCACAGCCAGAGTACGGGAATTTAATCCGCTAAACCAAACCGACTCCCATTTCATGTCTCTCCAACGGCACCACTGACTACGTATTATTTTATGCGAGAAAATAATACATTTAAGTCGCCGCTGTTGTACGGACTGACTGACGCCTAAACTGTTGCAAAGGTCCCAATCGGACATAAGTCAAATTTTCCATCGTGAGAGTACCTCCAATTGTGGTTTTCAGCTTTTATCGTATACTTGATAACCGATGGAAATGATGGAGTACATGTTCACAGTCTTCTATACACTCTGTACCCGTCGGACAATATGAATTAAATTCATGACGATATTTGTGTAGGCAGCTTTTAAAGCACCCATGGCCACTGAGTATTTGAGTCATATGGAAATTCAGGTTCCCTAATTGTCTATCTCTCCAAGAATATATGTACATATGTCCGGAATCAGTCTGTGGGTTCACCGCCTTATGCATAATATTTGCCATCATTGCTTGCACATTGTCATGCTTTTGATTCTCTCCTCTCTTTTTGCTGCTGTAAATGACCCTAATCAATTATATATTTGCGCGAATTCGTCTGCCTGAATGTCAATCGGCGCTATGTATCACACTTAACACGCGTATTGCAGAAATCCTATTCACTGCGTTGATTGGTCTAGCATGTGATTCTATGTCTGGCGCCGCATACAGTTTAACTGATCTCATTAACTTAGCTATTAAAAAACGTTGGCTAGAACGCACATAGCCTTTATTTACCACCATTCTAGATAAAGCATTATAGATTTGATTTGCTTTATCATACACGTGGTATTTTCCCAGTGCTCCTTGAATTTGAGCCTTGAGTCCACCATTACACCGAGGTACTCACATTCTCACCTACTATGATGAGGGATCTCTTTTCTTAAATTGGAAATCTGGAGCTTATGAGCAAGACCTCTGTTTTCTGCAAGCTCAGCTCTGGACCCATGGTAGCAAAGCTTCTGCGCAAACCACATTTTTAGCCACTGCTACCACTACGAGGTAATCCGAATAAGCGATTATTTTCTCCCTTTTTTTATTTGATGTATTCCTAGCAACCCGTCCTCCACCAAGTTTCCTAGTAGTGGGCCTAAATCGAAGCCTTCCGGTACTCCACTGGATATAGTGTAGCTCAATATAATATTTATCAGTTAATAAAGTGAGCTTATTTCGCATAGCGCTTTTATTATATATTATTTGCTCACTTTGCAGAGTTGAATGCACTCTTCACATCCAGGGCAATTATCGCACAATCTTATTTTTTACCACCTTTCCATCTTTTCCTACTTTTTGCACATTTCGCAGTAACTACTACTTCTCTTGATAATACGCCGGCTTTTTGAATTGCTAATTCCAAGCGTTTTCTTCTGCTTTCGTACACGTTACCAATCCTATCCAGCACGCACAGACGTCGATATGATAACGCTTCTTCGGCTGGCTTTTTTGGTATAGGGAGTATAACCAAGCGAAATTTTCATTTTTTTTTTTTTTTTTCAATAGCCAAAAGTTCTTCTTCTGTGACTAATAGGGGTATCTCTGTAGCTTCATTTCGCTGTGATTACATTACTCATAAATGATGCGTTCTTAGGTTGAATTTTGATATACATATATTGTCTGCCATTCCCCAAGGATTTCTTTTTTCTTAGAGTTTTTCGAAACAACATCTTTTACTACGGATTATGGCTGATTTTAGGAGCTTTTTTGGCATTTAAATGCCTGCCCTTGACAGCGATGCCGATGTAACGTGCACCTAGTAGAAGCAAAGTCGCTTGTTCTCGGCAACACTCACCATTGTTTCGAAAATTTAGTTTACGATTACTTTAGTCCGTAGTTTCATGTTTGCAAGAATAAGAAAACGCCAAAAATTGCACACTTTCAATTGGGGATGACGCTTGCTGCCATTTGTTGGGGTTAAGAAACGCAGAGCTTACATTTCAAGTTTTTATTAAAATATTTTCTTTGAAGAAATATAATTTTGTTCATGAAATCGATTTCAAGTATATAGTAATTTTACTAATTTATTTATATAAGCAAAGTTGATTACATAACAGTAAGAATAATGCGCACCAAAAAGGTGCCATAAAGCTTCGTCAATGTTATGCGATTCCTACTTCGGTCTAGATTCTAACAAACCTGCATATTAAATTATTGAAAAGAAAAGAAATAGAATTTCACTCTGAATAAAAAAATACACACTTATGTCTGAAGCCCTAAAATTATACTGACAATTATAAAGCAATAATGATAGAAATATATAAAAATCGAAAAGTTACAGTTAGCATTCGAGAAACAGCAATAAGTAAGTCTAATTATATAGACAGTTAAGTACTAGATAATCGCGCACCAACATTACTCTACTTCTTCACCCTCCAAAACTTCTTTAACTGCACGCATTTTAGCACTCATATACATAGCAAATATATAACTGTATTTACATACATATAATACTAAGCTTATATAATTGATTTAAAGTCAAGAAGATTTTTCGAAATTTTGCATCTGAAAACTGGTTGGGCCTAGAAACATAGCACCACTTGCAACATACCTCATATATTCATACATACATACATACATACATATGTATATGCTTAGTGAGCAACTTACTTGCTAATAGAAATAGAAAATACTACACAAAAACTCTACTAGCACTAAAAAAATAAATTTTAAGCAATCGAACTAATACTACACACTTAAAAGAATTAATATTCAAATAAATTTCTTAGAACTCTTACTTCACTTTCCCGCTCTGTATTTAATGTAATGTGTTTGAAGTTTCCTCTTATACACAAATACCAACACACTTACCTAGTTCAGTGGGTTTTTTTTTTGAAGGTCACGCAAACCGAAGGACTATTTAAAATTAAAAAAAAAAAATTAAAAACTGTGTTTTGCGTATTTAAAAAAAAAAAAAAATCAACTGCAAACAATTACAGCATTAAATTTCGAAATATTGTTCAGAGACCCAATTAAATGTTAATGACTGAATTTCCATATATATGTAGTAA
>NW_017537086.1:6187-87061 GCF_001853355.1 Bactrocera latifrons | reverse complement strand
ATAATATTTTGCGCGTGTGTGAGTTATAGTGCAATGCAAGTAGGTATATTAAATATACAAAAGCAAAATTTTAGTTAAATTTAAGCAGCAACAGATGAAACATATATTTATAGCATAAAAATATTAAAACAAATATATAAATGTATGTATAATGAAGTTCGCTTAAGTTAATTAAATTATTTTAGTGTTAACAAAAAAACAAAAACAAACACACAAAAACAAAACAACGTGGTGAAAAAATATATTTAATATATATATAAAAATGTTGTTAATTTTTATGTAAATTAAAATTACAATTTTTCATATGTTTTTCACAGTTGTTTAAATTTAGTTTCAATTTATTTATAAAAAAATAATTATGTATTATACTATAAATTATTGCAACAATTAAAGTTAAAGACGTGCAATTTTCGGTATATTTAATAGCTATGCTATGCATTATGAATGTGTATGTACCATGTTGTATAGTTATATAAATTGATTTTGTTATTTAGTTTATGTAATTTGTTTATTTGTTAAGGTATTCAAAATAATTATATCGATAATAATAATAATAATAAAGAAAGCCAATAAAAACGCATTAAATAAAAATTATTAAACAAAACTTATGACTTTTACTCAAACTCGTTCGTAGAGAAAGTTTTGTACAGGGTGAACCAAGTGGGTTCGACACGAAAATGTAATAATTAAGGAAAACGAACTATCAAACTTTCATAGTAACTGTAAAACCATTCCCGCTTTAAACTTCTTCTTTTTTATTGGCGTAGACACCGGCGTACAGCCGAGTTTACAACAACGCGACAGCCGTTCTTCTATTTTTTTTCCAATTGGCAATTACAAGTGTAGCCAGATCCTACTCCAACTTGTCGCTCCAACGGAGTACAGGTTTGCCTCTTCTTTTGCATTCCCGAGTACTGCGTCGAACAGTCTCAGAACTGGATTATTTTCATCCATTCCGACGACATGACCTAACCAACGTAGCCGCTTTCTCTTAATTCGCTGAACTATCTCAATATCTCGTACAGCTATGGTTCAATCGAATTCGATTAATCTTCCGAAGAATCTCGTCCGAAGTAACACCTATTGGCAAGAGTTATTCTGCGTTGAATTTCAAGGCTGACGACATTGTTTTTGGAATTATGACTGTCAACAGTGACATGGAAGCCAAGTCAGAAGTGCGACGACTGTTTGATTTATGACAGGAGCTATTTCGTCTTGCCCTTGGTCACTACCATACCCATTTGCTTTGCTTCCTTATCCTGTCTGGTGAAAGCAGAACTAACGGAGCGGTTGTTGGGGCCAATGATAACAATCTCATCGGTGTACGCCAGTAACTGTACACTATTATAGAATATTGTAATTTCTCTATTCAGCTCTGCCACTCGAATTATTTTCTATATGAGTAGATTGTAGAAAGGAACCTAGGAGCTACGCGAAAATATATATAGATTGAAGAGATCACACGATAGGGAGTTGCTTTGTCTGAAACGTCGTTTGTTATCGAATGGCTCGGAGAGGTCCTCCGCGATGCTGACGGAGCTTTTAGTATTGCTCAAAGTCAGCTTACGCAGTCGTATTAGTTTTGAGGAAATACCAAATTCTGACATCGCGGCATAAAGGCAGCTCCTTTTCGTGCTGTAAAAAGTAGCGTTGAAATTGACGAAGGGTGTTGTGTGCCGATATTCTTTTTACGGGTATTTTTCATGATTTGGCGCATAGTAAATATATGTTCAGTTCTTGATTTTCCAGGTCTAAAATCACACTGATAAGGTCCAATCAGTTTGTTGACGGTGGGCTTTAATCTTTCACACGATATTCTCAATTGTTACTTATATTCGATGTTGAAGAGGCTTATCCCTCGGTAGTCAGCGCAGATTGTGGGGTCTCCCATTTTGTGGGTTAGACATGCACACTTAAATTCCAATCGCCGGGAATCCTTTCGACAGATCGTATTCCGCCGTATTTGGATAGCTCGATCGGCAATCCATCATTCTTCTTCTCATTGGTAGTGTTTTTTACATGGCGAGTCCCAAACTCAGAGCACAATCCTGGCGATTGACTATTTTGCTTTCTCACTTTAGCTCGCAAATGGATATTTTTTGCCTACCAAGAGGAAACTTGATCACCTAAAAGAATCGTTTATGGATACTCCCAAATGAATGGCCTCAGAGAACTTTCCTCAAATGCATGAACTTCCACATACGACTCCATCCTCGACTAATAAATCTGGTATTTATTTATAACTTATTAACTGCTAAGTATCACAATAAAGAGTATAGTCTTTTCAACCCCAAGCCTCAACCAAGCAATGTACCAAACTCATCATTGCGACTAAAATCATCTGGTGTGTCTCTCAATAGTATTTGTGTTGTCGAATATTTAAGACTTAATCATAAAAAGTTCAATTTTTTCCTACAATATACGCTACACCTACAGTAAGCCTTTTCCCCAGCTGATTCTTCAAATGTTTAAACAATGCATAATTTCCAATACCTTCTGGTATGGTAACAGAAACCTAAATATGTTTCATCTCATCTTTTTTTAAAGAGAAACGCAATTTTTTCCTGCAGAGATCTTTAATAAAAGCACATACGAGCCCAACACGAACTGCGAGATAAGACTAGCAAAATCTTAATCTGTGGAAATTTCAGACAATGCTTGCTGCTGATAAGAGTAAATGATTGCTTAAGCGCAGCTTAGATCACTTACTTTGTTAATACGTCAATGGCTCGTTACAGTTAGTCGGTGATCAGCGCTTGGTGGCGGTAGAAGCAATTCACTTGAGAAGATTGCCTCACACCTCAAGTAGTGGCAATTAGTTGCAGTGAAAACAAAAGTGGAGTGAAAACTTAGTGCTCTATATTTAGTCAGATATCATTTCTAATTTTTGGGTTTGAATAAATTGAAAATATTAAGAATAATGCAACATTTAAACCGCATACCGACGCGCCAACTGATCGCGCTCACGCAGTCAGCGCATAAATCTTGGCAGTTGCCACGTGTGCTCTACCAAACACGTTGCTTAGCCACCGTGCCTGTGGGTGAAGTGTTGTTTCCCTCGAAATCTGACTTCCCCAGCCGTCATATTGGACCGCGTAAAACGGATGTGGTCGCCATGTTGGATACGCTGGGCTTTAAATCCTTAGAGGAGCTAACGGAAAAGGCTGTACCGAAGCGCATACAATTGAAACGTGATCTAAACTTGGAAAAGCCTTTAAGTGAGTATTTGTTGGAGGCATAATTTTGAATTTCAAAACAAGTTTACTTTCTAGTCGAATATAGCCCCAGTTCCAAGATGCATCTTATTCCGTACATAGTCTTTTCCATCGTGATATTCGTTCGATTTTAATCGCCCCTTTTCATTCACTTGTTGTTTGTGTTACTTAATCGGCAATAGTCAGCAGACCCCCTGCGGTTTTCGTATACAATAGCGCTGATAAGCGCGTCG
Source organism: Bactrocera latifrons (assembly GCF_001853355.1). Lineage (NCBI taxonomy): Eukaryota > Metazoa > Arthropoda > Insecta > Diptera > Tephritidae > Bactrocera > Bactrocera latifrons. Next base: position 83,613 of record NW_017537086.1, on the reverse strand, counting down.
GGTCCAGTCATTATAATACGCATAGGTCGGCGGTTCAACGGCGCTTATCATTGATTGTCTTCGGTTCGTTAGGGCATTGAAGACGCGTTTTGCGAATCGCCTGTTTATTTATAATACAACAAAAGATGTATTTATTTTTAACTCAATATATGAGCTGACAACGTTTCCTGATGATTTTACAAATATCGTATGTGGGCCTTTGAGTACACTTTCATGGCGGTATCATGTGGTCAGACTGTTTAGTTAGACTTAAATTTAGTATGTCTAGATAACAATTAACGAAATCCATGAAACTTTTGAAGCAGTTTTGCTTTGCAGAAATATACTCGTGTTTTGGTATTGTTTGAAAAATGTTTTAGCAAAGAGAAACGTTCGACAGATTTAAGTTTTGCTTCGACCATGGCTTCAAAATAAAACAAGCCGTATAGTTGGCGAATATACAATGAATTCTGCCCCGTGGTTTGACATCCCATAAGTAAGTTAATTGTGTGGACAATGTGTATAATGTGAGTTTTCGAGAACTTAGGATACATTGGAGTAAGCTCAAAGAAAAATCCCTAAAATATTTTATAATTCTATAAAGCTTCCTTTATGAAAATTCTTTTGTAATTTTGCAGTTGTTAAACCTTTTTCAAGCACCATAAGTAATCTGTCATGAGATGGTGGTCCCATCAACTTTGATACTTTATTTCCACCACTTTTACATACTAATTAAACTGATCTCGCTCTTAATAACTAAAAGGGCATACCTTCTGAGGTTCCCTTTTTTAAAAGAGAAGTGAGAAGTGGAGCCGTCTTGTTAAACGCCGAGTTCGCAAGCTTCAATTTCAGGCATCAAACAGTCGGTTGTCATGGCACAATAACGGCTGTTGACTGTTGACTGTTACGTTCTAACCGGCAACATTTTTGCAGAAAAATAGACAGAAAATGCCACCGGCCTACAATTTACATCAAAACATTCCGTTCTAGGCATCTTTTGAATCTCTTTAGGCTGCTCAATTAAATGCAGGAATTTTGCCATTAAGCTAGAAATGGGCCTCGTTGCTGAACAAAATTTGGCTCGAAAACAAAGGATCTTATTGGAACTTTTCAAAAGCCCATAGATCAAAGCGACGTAAAATGCGCCAAGTCGTTCCATACGTCACTTCGAGTTGCTGTGAACGACCACAAATCAACTCTCCACGGTCATTGTGTACACGGTGGCTTTATTTTCTTCACTGCGTGCTGAACGTGGTCTATTCGGTCGAATATTATCCAATAATGAATGCTGGAGCTCAATATGAGGTGGTGTCACAAACAGTACGCTCAATAGGTCGATTATACTGACTATAAGTTAAGCGAAGCGCCGAATATGCAAAACAATACTGAATAAAAATAAAATGACAGCTTGACACGACTCACGCGTGACCTGTCACAAAGGTTATTGCAAAAATTATCTCTATATGGATGACCTTATATAGTCTATTATTCATTTAAGATACATTCTTCCAATAGACATTTTAACAGAGACATTAAGTTGCCATTCATGTTCCGTAGAAGTATTCCGTATTCCCAAAAATATGGTCCACCATAATGCTTTCAGTACACTAGCCTTAGTAACATGTCTCAAATCCAATTATAAATATGTATACAATTGTATTTTGATAGAAGCATTCTCCTTTTTCTTCCAAATAAGCTTCTCATGCTATCTTTTAAATTATTTAAGGGGTTAGGTGGGTTTGAAAATTTCCAAAAATCGATTTTTTTTCCTTGCTTTATTAAATTCTAAAATACCTCTAGAATATAGTCCTAAATTCTAAAGTTGATCTGAGTAATAATTTCGGAGATACAGCCTTGAGAACTTGTGCACKCAAGGCTAGCTGCGCTAAGTGCCCTGTCTTTAAACGCGTTTTTCTCGAAACTGTGTTTTTGAASTCGGTGGACACGATTTCTCGAAAAGTTATCGACCGATTTAGTTCGTACTGTGTACACGTTTTTGAAATAATATTATCCAGTTATTGAACGAATAGTTTTTTCTTGTTTCACTACAACTTATTTTTCTGACCAAAAAATGCCGAAAGTTTTACCAAATATTAGATTTTTTGTTCAAAGTCCGAGAAAAGAAGGACAATTTTAATATTTTTTTATTCCTACGTTCAAAAACGAGATTTAGATATGTACTAACAGAACATGCTTAGTTTTTTAATTCTATATGAACCAATAATAAGTTATGCTGTCCATGCCGAGAGCACTTTTTTGAGAGACACCCAGGAAATGCGGTCTCAACGGCGGAATTTTCAACATTTTTGTTTCGAAATTTAAGGAGATATTATTCGAATATATACTCGTACCTTTGATATAACATATTATATTTTTCAAATTTTTTTGCTTGTATTAAAAAAAAATCGTAAAAATACCTTTTTTTTTTGGACCTCTGAAACCCACCTAACCCCCTAAATTATAGATTATTTTCATCTCTGAAAGCTTTGGACTCCTGATTAAGTGCCTTTACAAATTGTTAAAACGACCCAATTTAATAGAATATATTATGTAAAACCACCGCAAAAAAGTTTTAACTTTTCATACCAAGCTTCGGAAATTTTTTATAAGTCTTGGCTATAGCGATTTGTCGCTATCTGAGGGCCAATGACCTTTGAAAACCAAAGAAAATTTCTTATTCTTCTTTACAACAGGACATTTTATAGACTATCAAGTCGAGATAACTTCATTTTGATTTTTATTAAATCCTTTTAGCAAAATTGTCCGCACATTTTTGGTAAGGAGCCCGAAAGTGGAGATCACATGATGATTAAGTTTTGTGGATGCATGAAAAGTGTGTGTTATTACTTTAGTTTCTGGATACTCCATCAACATAATGTTCTTGGCTAAATGGGTTGATACGTAAATGGGAAAGTAGGCTTGTAAATACTCTACTATCAAATATCCTACACGGAAATATCTGGACTATATACAGTTTTGTATATGAAGCCGCAAATTAGACGTTAACCTGGTATAAGTATGTATATGACTCGTCCACTACCACTAATTATCCTGAAGACCTTTAATCGCACAGTAGTTGGAATATGAAGCAAGAACAAATTTTGTTACCTTCAAGTCCTCTTCCTTAAAAAATATTTCTGACTAAAACATTTATGAATCTAAGAAGCTAACCAAACCAGAATTTCGAAGCGAACCACCCATTTTGTATCGAACAAATTTCATTAGATATCCCTTAGATAATCGTGTTTAAATACCAATACAATTTTCTTCTCCGAGCCTCCCTGACTTCAAAAATTATACTGCTAACAACAATTTCCTTTAACATGGTACAGACGAACATGAGCTCGTTCGCCATATACGTGAAATCGCGAAGCGCAATGAAATTTGGCGTTCCTACATCGGTATGGGTTACCACAACTGTCACGTGCCCCATACGATCGTGCGCAATGTTTTTGAAAATCCTGGATGGTTTACACAGTACACGCCCTATCAGCCAGAAATTGCACAAGGACGCCTTGAATCACTGCTTAACTATCAGACTTTGGTAGCCGAGTTGACAGGTTTGGATGTGGCGAATGCATCACTGCTGGACGAGGGAACTGCCGCTGCCGAGGCCATGAGCTTGTGCACGAGGTAAGTTTCGACGAAGGAGTCTTAATAGAATTATGTAATCACTATTTTTGCGTCGCAGACACAATAAACGCAAGAAGATCTACCTGTCAAACAAGTTGCATCCACAAACTCTATCTGTGGTGCAGACACGCGCTGAAGCTTTGGAGTTCGTGACAGAAATTGGACCGATCGAGAATGCTGATTTGGAGGGACGTGAAATATCAGGCATTTTGTTGCAGTACCCCGATACTTACGGTGATGTTAAGGATATTGAGGATTTTGCGGAGAAAGCGCGTAAAAATGGCGTAAGTCGATACGAAATTAATAACTTAAAGTATGCGCTTAGTAATCGTTTTCTTCGTAGACTCTAACTGTGGTCGCCACTGATCTGCTTGCGCTAACACTACTTCGCCCGCCCGCAGAATTTGGCGCCGATATTGCTATTGGTACATCGCAACGTTTGGGCGTGCCGCTGGGTTATGGCGGTCCCCACGCTGGCTTCTTTGCCTGCAAGCAGAGTTTGGTGCGTCTGATGCCGGGTCGCATGATTGGCGTTACGCGTGATATGGACGGCAATGATGCCTACCGCCTGGCATTGCAGACACGTGAGCAGCATATACGTCGTGACAAGGCAACTAGCAACATTTGCACCGCGCAGGCACTGCTCGCCAATATGTCTGCTATGTACGCGGTCTACCACGGTCCCGATGGGCTGAAGGAAATTGCTAATCGTATACACCACTTCACGCTAGCTCTGCAAACAGGTCTGCGTGAGGCAGGCCATCAAATAAATAACAAACACTTCTTTGATACACTGCATGTCACACCGTCGGAAAGCCTGTCGATTGATGAGATCAAAAAGCGTGCCGAGCAGAAACGCATTAACTTCCGCTACTTCCCTGATGGTAGTATAGGTGTAGCACTAGATGAAACGGTCCGTCCTCAGGACGTTAATGATATGTTGTGGGTCTTTAAGTGCAAGTCGTTAGATGAAATCCTTGCTACACAGGATATACTCACACACTCCATCGAGCGCTCTAAGTTCTTGCGCACATCTCCTTTCTTGAAGCACCCGATATTTAGCTCGCACCACAGCGAATCTCGCATGGTTCGTTACATGAAACGTTTGGAGAATAAAGACATTTCTCTCGTACATTCCATGATACCACTCGGCTCCTGCACCATGAAGCTTAATTCCACTACCGAGATGATTCCATGCTCCTTCCGTCACTTCACCGATATGCATCCATTTGCGCCTATCGAACAAGCAAAAGGCTATCATCAAATGTTCAGTGAACTCGAAAAGGATCTCTGTGAGATTACTGGTTATGATAAGATCTCTTTTCAGCCAAATTCTGGCGCTCAGGGAGAATATGCTGGCCTGCGCGCTATACGCAGATATCACGAACACCGCAATGAGAGCCATCGCAATGTCTGCTTAATTCCCATCTCGGCGCATGGCACCAATCCCGCGTCTGCACAAATGGCTGGCATGAAAGTCGAACCCATACGTATTCTCTCCGATGGCAGCATCGATATGGCACATTTACGCGACAAAGCAGCAGAGCACAATAACGATTTGTCCTGTCTGATGATCACCTATCCATCCACAATGGGTGTATTTGAGGAGACTGTTGCTGATATATGCGATCTCATCCACAAACATGGCGGTCAGGTATACTTGGACGGCGCTAATATGAATGCACAAGTGGGTCTATGTCGTCCCGGGGATTATGGCAGTGATGTCTCTCACTTGAATCTACATAAGACTTTCTGCATACCGCATGGCGGGGGCGGTCCTGGTATGGGTCCTATTGGCGTAAAAGCACACTTGGCACCCTATTTGCCAGGTCATCCTGTGATTAGTCCACTAGAATGTGAGCAGGAAAGTTTTGGCGTAGTTTCGGCAGCACCATTCGGCTCTTCTGCAATTCTGCCAATTTCCTGGTCTTACATCAAGCTAATGGGTAGTCGTGGACTTAAACGTGCAACCCAAGTAGCCATTCTTAATGCGAACTACATGTCGAAGCGTTTGGAAAATCACTACAAAACCTTGTATAAGTCATCGAAGAGTCAACTTGTAGCGCATGAGTTCATTCTCGATTTGCGCGATCTGAAGAAGTCGGCCAATATTGAGGCGGTGGACATTGCTAAGCGTTTAATGGACTATGGCTTCCATGCGCCCACTATGTCTTGGCCTGTGGCAGGCACTTTAATGATTGAACCGACAGAGTCTGAGGACAAAGAAGAATTGGATCGCTTCTGTGATGCGATGATTTCAATACGTGAGGAGATTATCGAGATCGAAGAGGGACGCATGGACAAGGTCATGAATCCATTAAAAATGGCTCCACATACACAAGCACAGGTCATCTCGGACAAGTGGAACAGACCATATACCCGCGAGCAGGCGGCCTTCCCAGCGGTAAGTAAACCAAAAAGGTTATTCTTTTTCGAAGCTAAACTTTTTTTTTGTTTTTGCAGTTGTTTGTTAAGCCCGATTCAAAGATTTGGCCCACTGTTGGAAGGATTGATGATGCTTACGGTGATAAGCATTTGGTTTGCACTTGCCCTCCCATCCTACCCGACCTGTAGTCACCATATTGAAATTTTTTCGTTCGAATAATGTGTTCTCTTTTATTAATGTAAATTTTAAGTTCAAATATTAAAGTAAGTGTAAAATAAAAAAATTTAAAATTATCAATGTCTCTATACAATGGGTTCAGTATAAAAGACACATTTCACTTAACATCGGTGGTTGTCTGCTGTTTTGATATCTTGTCTCGGTCGTAGCCAAAGTAGCCTAAATATTGCCATTGTATGACGGTAGGCCCAAGACTCGAGCTATTTTCATGGCAAAGAAATATGTAGGAAAGAAAAGGACCTTTAATAAGTCGACTCGAATAGCATACAAATAGTTAGTTAATATAATAGGACTCAGGGTGACGTTGGATAAGAAGGAGTTCCATTCTTCACATAACAGGGGTTGTAATTGCGTAAACACCACTCTGTTTTCTTAAGACAACTTGATCTAGCCTAGAGATGTTCTAGAGGGATTGGACTGAAGGGACCTCGAAGACGACAATCATCTTATTTACGAAACGCAGGTGTCTACTTGTTCTGAGGAACTCTTGGGGGCTAAATGACTGCACAGCACTCTATAGGCGCAGGATAAGCTTCTTGGATCCATGTTTCCAAGTAGGGATCACATCGCCTCAATGGCAAGTTTACATCTACATTCTTTGTTCTTCTCTATTTTCCATCAAATTTTAAATAATGTGAAACTACCATAGTTTTCAAACTGTCCGAAAGTGTATGCTCGCAAAAAGCTTTATGTTTCCGCACACATGTTGCTTGGCAACTGTCAATTGTTTGACAACTGGCTGCTTATAAAAAATAAAATAGCAACAAAAGTGTGCGCCGCATTAAACGTCGAAAAGCATTTAAATATTCTAGAACCAGATTTTATGTTTGATCGATAATTTAATATATAAAAGTCGTGCACATTTATAAACTAGAAAAATCATTCGGCATGAAGATCGAAGAAGTTAAAAGTACTGTGCGAACACAGCGTATTGCGGCGCATAGCCACGTGAAGGGTCTAGGTCTCGATGAGAGTGGCGTGCCACTACCAATCGGAGCAGGGCTAGTAGGTCAAAAAGCTGCACGCGAAGCCGCTGGTATCGCAGTCGATCTCATAAAATCAAAGAAAATGGCAGGACGTGCATTGCTGTTAGCTGGACCGCCGGGAACAGGCAAAACAGCAATAGCACTTGCCATTGCACAAGAATTGGGTAATAAGGTACCCTTCTGTCCCATGGTGGGTTCTGAAGTTTTTAGTAGCGAAATAAAGAAAACCGAAGTTTTAATGGAGAATTTCCGTCGTTCGATTGGTCTACGCATTCGTGAGACCAAAGAAGTGTACGAGGGCGAAGTGACTGAGTTGACACCAGTCGAGACGGAAAATCCAATGGGTGGTTATGGCAAAACTATTAGCAACGTTGTAATTGGTTTAAAAACAGCCAAGGGTACAAAACAATTAAAATTGGATCCCAGCATTTTTGAGTCACTACAAAAGGAAAAGGTAGAGGTCGGTGATGTTATTTATATCGAAGCGAATAGTGGTGCTGTTAAACGTCAGGGTCGTAGTGATACCTTTGCAACGGAATTCGATTTGGAAACCGAGGAATATGTGCCCTTACCTAAAGGCGATGTACACAAAAAGAAGGAAGTTATACAGGATGTTACTTTACATGATTTGGACGTGGCGAACGCGCGTCCACAGGGTGGACAGGATGTACTTTCAATGATGGGGCAATTGATGAAGCCGAAGAAAACGGAAATCACAGGTTTGTAATAAGGTAATACCAATTATATTTCATAGCGTCAGCTTGATTTTTGCAGATAAGTTGCGAATGGAGATCAACAAAGTTGTTAACAAGTACATAGATCAGGGCATCGCTGAACTTGTACCCGGTGTACTCTTTATTGATGAAATACATATGCTTGACTTGGAAACATTTACGTACTTGCACAAGTCACTCGAATCTCCCATCGCACCAATTGTCATCTTTGCCACAAATCGTGGACGCTGTGTCATTCGGTAAACTATTCAAGACATTTATTTAATTTGCAAATTTCGTATGAATAATCTCTTTGCAGCGGCACCACAGATATTGTATCACCACATGGCATACCTTTAGATTTGCTGGATCGTTTGCTAATCATACGCACATTACCATACTCATCCTCGGAAATGGAACAAATTATTAAATTGCGCGCGCAAACTGAGGGCCTACAGCTGGAAGATACTGCGTTTAGTCGTCTTAGCGAAATCGGTAGCACATCTACCTTACGTTATGCGGTGCAATTGCTAACACCGGCACACCAGATGACCAAAGTGAATGGACGTACACAAATTACAAAGGAGGATATTGACGATGTACACTCCTTATTCCTGGATGCAAAACGCTCTTCAAAACATTTGTCAGAGAAGAACAACAAATACATGTTGTAATCTGATACTGATAAGTTAGGGTATTCATTAATATTACATTGTTTATTTTATTTTATATTTTTTGAACATTTCCAAAAATATATAAATCCTATGAACTAAAATTTGCAAATTGAATATTTATCATATGTAGTGTTACGAAGAGTTCAGCGTAGGTGTAAATTGTAATACACTTGTGGTCGTTCAGCAGTCAACAATTTGTATGGAAGATAGGTGATTTTTACATGTTTTTGCGATTATTAATGTAACTTTATTGTTTCTTAGGATGCACATATCAATTTTATTTTTATTTTCTACTAAATATTAGTAGAGGCTCCACATATTTCTGCCCCTTCAGTTGCGCTATGAAGCACCTAAGGCAACGTTTTCTATGCTTAGTAAATTTTTGAGAGCTTTTATATCGACGCAAACATATATTACATCGATGTAAACAATTTGTTTTTGTATAAAAAGGCCGTTTAATTACTATCGTTTGATCGAGTGTAAAAGTTACACAAGCGCGTCGCCGTCGCATGCGGAAGTGCCTACGTAAGTGTTCATTTAATTCTTTCGTTGAGGCATTCACGGCGCCACACCAAAAAACGGGACATTGTCTGTAGAATTTTTTCCTCTTTTTACTTTTGCGTAGTCTCACTTTGCATTGATGCAACGACATTAACCTGTGATGTTCAAACTGTAAACCACAGAGATGGCACAGCGCTGCAGGACCCCAATGGATTGCTAAGTGCGAAAGCATTCTTTCCATTGTGTCCTCAACTTCTCCACATAATATGCACTCGCGTCTTCCATTCAAGTAAAATATAGAATTCTCTTGTGTGAATCTCAAAAATTGCTGTTTCTCAGTGCTTGCCTTTGCTTTCAACTCATTCCCATCAGTTGGCGCTTCCTCAAATTCGAAATAGTCATCTAAATTGCATTGAATACCTACCGCTGCAGTTTGTATTAATGTTTTTGTTGTTTGTTGTGCCCGATCGCGAAAGGGATTAGGACTGTCGGTGCTTACGGCGACGTCAACAACATCGGGTTTTGCTAGTGTGCCTACCTCTACTAGTTTTGGTGGCGTCTTCGTTTGTGCGGCATTTGGACATACGGTCTCCTGCTCGTCTAGCTCAAATCTATAATCAGTTATTGGTAATAATGTTTGCGCAGAATATATACGATTTTGTGCAGCTATCTGTTGTGTAATAAAGCGCGTTTCTACAATTATCATCTGCGGCAGCTCTATCCAGAAATTCTATAAAGTAAAAAAATCAGATTAAAATTCGGTCAACTGAACATGGTGCTCCAACCATGCATGTTAAAGTCAACTCATAATAATTTCTGAAACCAACCTTTGACGATGTAACGTATTTTTGTATATTGCTACCGGGTCCACCGTTTATTAATAGACTCCTAGTAGCCGCATCGAGATTAACGACATTCGCATCCCCATCTACAGATTTAATAGGTAATAATTAATTATCAAAGCGAGGACATTATTTTGTTCACTAACCTGCGGACTCTAGCGTAACTGTGATGATGGGATCTGCTGAGCTATCACTCATTTTGCAAACGATTTCCACCACTTATGGAAAATATAACTGCTTCATATTACATTAGATTTTAGTTATTATATTTTACTGATAAAATAGAGAGAGAAAAATAAATAATATCACTTTTTGCAGAATTTTTCACCGGCGCGAACATTCGAAAGCCACAATAAACATTTTCTTTATTACACCCGCAGAAATTGAAGAGTTGCATTTTTATTTCTAAAAATTATCGATCCTCAAGATGCAATAAAATAAAATTACGCAAAATCTATCTATCGTAAAGCGAATGAAGATGGCGTAGAATGTTATACCAAGCCTGATTAATTTTGTTTCTAATAATGAAAAAAACCATTTCACAAAATTAACTAACATATTACACTTTAAAGTCTCATCAATGTTAATAGAATAATTATAGCGAACATAAAGAAGCTTACGAAAATAAGTTATTGATATTTATCGATTACTTATGGTTAATAAATGTTTTAATATTAGCCACCATCAGACCTCTTTCTTACTAAATTAGCTTTTCTGGCTGCAGACCTGGGAGGCATGTGTTCTCAATTGATGATCCAATTTCATGTACCCTCTGATCGGTTGGCCACTTAGGAATTATCGCCTATTGATCAACATTATTCACCTTAACCAAATAATTTTCAAGCTGACTTTTGTTTGCTGGGGCTCCATAGTTTTTAGTTTTATTTGATTGAACATACCCTCAGTGTTGCAAATCGGCAAACGTGCAATGTATTGAACAATTAAAAACATATTAAGGAAAATTAATATATCATGAAAATCAGTGAGTATTTCGGGAACATAATATAAAAAAATGGCCTTGGTGAATTTTTTCTTAAGTTTTGCTGTTATTTTTTTTCATACAAATATATTGTTATATTCGCTCTTGAAAGCCTTAAGTGTCTTACAACGGCAACACTGTTGCACATTGACAACGGCGACGCAATGTTCAAGGCGCAGCGTCTACGCTTCAGTCGGCTTCGTTCACCGTCTCGATGCGGTTTGTTTTGTCTGATTGGATTTAATGGTGTACGGTGTCAAAAAGTGGATATAATCTATAGATAAATGTGTGTAGCAAACAAAAACAAATGTCAATTAGAATTTGACCAAGGCTTAACGCCGCCCAAGAAAGCTAATACAAAAAATATTTTATTTTCCCTTAGTACAAGTGATATAGCTAAAAAATTGTTTTGAAAAAATTGGGCAATAAGTTGAATTGTGTAATTTTAGAAACGTCTGGTGCACAACATATTCGAGTGTAGCGTAAAAAGAGCGGACACAGACGAAGTTGCAGAGCAAGAGCGTACACCTAGTGGGAGCAGCGCACGATACTAGAGATCCATTTTCAAATACTTATATCAACTACGCCCCTTGCCGCACGCAGCTACTAAATATACGATGTAGCCATCGGTGGCATTAAGAAACGTATGTATATTTTCAGAGCATCCTAAATACCCAACAACAAACATCTATTTGCGTTCTTGGCCAATACGATGTTGTTGTTGTTGTTGTATATGATCCCCATACCACGTACGGTGCATTTTGCTCATTTCCCCAAGTATTCATACAGTACCATCAGCGTCAATAAGAAATATATTACATTCACTAAATGGTAGCCACCCACACTAACGCCCAAATCAGATGCTCTGCGTATTTGTTATTGCAGTATCGTTAATTTAGTCGCTATTCCGCCTTTGTCATCGCGTTCGTTGTCTTTTTAGCGCCTTAACCAACGACGTTGTATCGAACTTGGGTGCGCTAGTGTTTAGTTAATTTTCGGTAATTCTTTGTTCTAATAAGCGGCGCTGTCAACGTCGACACTGACAGCGGCAGCATTTAATCTTATTCAACAATACAGAATGGAAACAAAAAATTAAAAGCAGTTAAAAAAAACGAATAGGTGTTAAAACTATAACTATAAACGATTGTACCTTGTGTACCACAATGTGTAGAGCCAAATGTGCATATTTCCAAACAAATTTAAAAATAATTCAAATATAATATAATATATGTCAATATAAGTGTGCCTAATGGTAAAAATTGCTGCATAATGTGTACAGGAAACTCCACTGTAGTTTGTGATGTTCTTTAGTTTTCTGTTTGCGTACGCATCATCAAACACCAGTCGGAGTGCTATCGAACGCCAGTGTTAAAAATTAAATTTCTCATCCGTAGGACTGTCAAATCCACTAAAGGAAATATAACTACACATCTAAGTTGCAGGAAGTCACGTTTCGTTCAACAATTACACAAAATACAAAATGCACGTGTAAATATACATAGTACATATGTAAATACTTTAAAAGCCGTCACGCTGTCGCCAAACTCCCAATTAAGGAAAACAGTACGGTTTGTATTTTGGTGAACAAATTTTAACGCAAAGGTACACCAAACAACTGCCATCGAGAGAGTAAAATAGTGAAGTGTAAAAAGTGAAACGTTAAGTCTGTAAATTATATGTATGCATGTATGTACATATGTACATGACACAACATATAAATCTTGGTTGAGCTGCTTTCCTTAAAAGCGTCCGGCGTAGTTATAGCACACCCATCTGTACATACCAAACTACTGAAACGAACGAAAGTGAAAATCTACCAAATTCATGCTGCACATTCAACGGGTATGTAAAACAATAAAATTATTACTTTATTATTTAATTACAATATTGCTGTATCTCCTCTCCTAAAAGGTTGCGCATGGCGAAACGAAAGTGATTCCACCCAGTTAATTTAATGTTGAATGCACACACTTACATATGTAAATATGTATGTGTTAATGCTTAAATTATTCAACGTTATCTTAAGACAATGCTTGGCATTCTTTCTTGACCTCCTTAACGCGCACACATACATATGTACATATCCACTGCAGTACATTTCGTATTGACTTTTTTCGCTTTCTTCGAGTATTCTATTCTACCACCAACCGGCTCCGGCGGCCTGTCAATTCCATTGTCTGGCATTTGTTTGACCGTCTGCTTGTCTGTCTGTCGTACAACGCATTTATCTCACTTCTTGCCGCTTTCGCCTTTATTTGCAATTTTTATTTATTTATTTATTTATATATTTTTATATTTTGTTCTTAGGCTTTCTGCGCTTTTCACACAGAAAGTCGGTATGATAAATTGACGCTTTTGTTCCTCGCACATATACTTTATATTTGTACTTATGCTCCTCTATATTTTCGCATGTATGTACATACATACATACATACAATGTATGTACGGGTTCTTGTGTGTTCCCTGTGCAAACGTAAATGTTTAAACGCCCACTGCTGAGCGCTAACTTTGCTTGACGCAGCGGCACGTCGGTAGCACGCAGCACAGGCGCTTAAGTTTGCTCTGTCACAGTCGACGCCTCGGTGATCTACATAGTACTATGTACCTAGGTACATATGTATTGGAACATACACACGCTGGTATGTCGCTGTAGGCGCTTTTCATCTACCCATGTTCGTTTGTATCTAATTAGTTGATCGTATGTTTGTATGTATACACCATATTTTGCTCACTGATCGTGTTGAAAATTGTGTTGTAATTGTACATAATATATACTATACATACATATTTACATGTAAATAGAATTAAAAATGGAAATCGATAAATGTTGTATGTGAAATAATATGAATTAGAAATGTGGCTCTATATTATAATATTTTCTTGAATTATGTAAGAAGGTGGCACTAACTTGAGCCACTGTTCGATATCCGTGTAATTCATCATGTAAATTTCCGAATTATATTATTAAAATATTATAGGTAACTGCCTCTATAGAGATTTCACAAGGAGTTGAGGAGGTCAAGCAAATCCTCTTCAAAATTTCTTGTACTTTTCGTGTTATCTAAGATGTGAACGTTTTGGTTATTGGGCTCCTGCTGCATGTGTGAGAGTGCTTATTTAACGATAGTCTAAAAATGTCTAAGGTTCTTGTCATACATACATATGTATATATATGGGTTCGATCCAGTTAGTTATCCAGTAGTCCGGACTGTTTGCTGTTGTTGTAGCTCGAGCGGAACCGCCTCCTAGGTGCATCAAGAGGCCCTTTCTCAACTAAGTCGACGACATAAAGCAATACGCCACAAACTACAGACATGCACTGACCGTCATTCACAGTGGAGCCATTAACACCTTCACCGATTCGCTCTTATTGAGTGGTGTACTTGGAGTCAAACCACCACCCATTGCAGACGAAGAGTTCGAGTGAGAAACGAAAGTGACCCTTAAGCAGCTTGGTTCTGGATACTGTAGCATGTTAAACTTCCACTTATCCATAATCGTCCCTGACATATCAAACATATTTCTAGCGTATAATGAGTCTCCGTATAACAATAACCACCTCTTTGCATGCTAACCCCACACATCCTACACCTTTCTCCCTATGGTTCGACCCCGTTGAAATAGCATGCTTCCTGGGCCTCCCGTTGGATGACCTCGATGACAACTACTCTAACTTTCCTTAACATCCTAACGGAGATTGGGTTACAACAACAACAACAGCAGCAAAAGATGATGCCGAGACGGGCGGATAAAACTCCTGGTCCGCTCCGGTTACGTAGATCCGACCGTTGTGCCTACAGGATGGGTTTTGGCCACTTTCGCGATCCATTTACGTATGCCAATGTAGTTGTTGTTGTATTAGGAAATATACATATTTTAGGAATGGTACCAAAAAATCCGGCTCCTTAGACCCCCATGTAGTCGTCCGCGTCGGTTCTTTCCTAAAGTCCCGTTAAGTGGGCATTGCTAAGGCGACGAAGAACACTTCTAAAAGTATTTAAAGTGCTTGTACCAGCACAAGGGACTACCTTCCCTGTAGTGCGTCTAAAGATTCTGCTGTTAGGGCTTCAAACACGGTCTTTAAACGAGTTCGTCTCCCTTGTCACACGCACTGTTACCAGTGGTGAAGAAAGTTGGTTTGTATTAAAACGGACTTCGAGAACTAACTCGATTTTTTCTGTGCCTATAGATGAAAATTTGTTTTCTATGATGTGAATTAAGGCTCGAAGAGATGCACCCAAGGGGCACAGTGTTGCACTGATGATGATGCGTACTTGTTCTCACAAGTATTATTCCTACACGAATATACATACGTCCGCGTTCTTTTTCAGTCATTTTGATCTGACTGATATACATACATATGTATGTAGATAACGGTAAATATTCTATACAAATATGAGTATGCTAAAATGGCAATGTTATTTGTCATCGGATTAAATAGATATAAGTTATTAAGTTCCTCAGACGGAAAATGGCTTCGATGCGTTCGATAGTTTATTCCGATAGTTTATTCGTACTATTTCGTGGAAAACATCTCAATTTAAGATTTTCCAATTGTTCTAATGGTTTAGAGTTTAATGACCCGCATACTGCGTTAAAAATACACATACACAGACATGGGAGTATATATGTACATTCATACATATATCCATGAATGTGTGTATGGACTCGTGTACATCGCACATAGCCTTTAATCTGAGCTGATCGCTGCTATATTTATTTTCGCTTGCAACCGAAAACCAAACTGGGTCCAGGAAGAATGTGCTTTCGCCAACTGAAATTTGCCCAGCATTAAATTCCCCGACTACATGTGAATTTGCATGACATACACACATATGTACATTTGTGGCAAAGGATATGTGTGTGTGCAGAAACGCAAGTACGCAAATAAATAATTGTACTCTACAAACACCCTGTAGGAAAATTTTGTAGGCAGGAAAAAATATTTTTATCAAAAATATACATATATATATTTGTTTTTGTTTTTGTTTTAATTTTTGTTTTCTATTTTTGTGTGTTATGTACATATCTACCGTTATAATTCACAATTTTCAACTGAAACAAGCTTTTATATCCAATTAATATTTCTCCTACAGGGCTCAGGCACACGAAAGCCATTGCGTATAAGCTACTATTTATTTTCTTTTTCTTTTTTTGCATTCGATGTCGTTTTTGCAATTGTGTTTTAGCTAACTTACGCCACAATTCGCAAAAGTATGCTTGTTTCTAGCTTTGTATGTATATCTGTGTGTGTGTGTGTATGTGCATGTTTTTCGACACGGGTTTCAAAATCTATAGCAGAAAAGTCGAACGGCCAACATTCATTGTTTTTTGGCCAAAATAAACAAAGAACGTTTGCCGGCGTACGTACAAGTACAAAATCAAACATTTTAGCATGCTAAGCATACAAACACACACATGCGAACATAGAAGTTTTCGTACAGGATTACACATATAGCGAGTATTTTGAAAACAAAAAAAGTGAGAAAAGAAATTAAATTAAGCTAAAATATGCACGCACACATGCCCACTCTCGTTTTGTGTGCCTGTGGATCTGAAGATAAATGGCTGTCCAACCATGCACATTCTGGCACTATTTGTAGCGCTTCTATATATAATTACGTACATATGTATATACTCTTATACATACATACAGTATATATATGAGTTATGAACATCACATACATACTGCACACATATGAACCTAAATAACATTATTCTCCATTAGGCGCCAATAACCATCCTCTTCATGCCTAAGCTGTCGTAGTTCTCTAGCCTTTTTGCTTTCTTTCTCTTTTTGGTCGACTTGTGGCTAAATGACGTTAATAATTTAGCAATTGTTTTCTACTCTACATACATAAATGCCGTTATTGAGGGTATTTAGTATTTACACGAAGGCGACAAGCGCCAAAGATCAGCAGATCAACGAATTGGTGCTGAATGCCGACATTTTCGTCCCCAACATAAATCTCAAATGTCAATACATAGTTACATACATACACATACATATAGCTATATAAGCCACATTTTTGTTTTGTGGCGCTAACTCACTATAAGCGGGTACATGTGAGGGTACCAGCGAAATTTCGTTGGGAAAAAACTTGTACATTTTGTACTTAATTCCTGTGATTTTTCATTCTTCTCAAATAATCACAACTGTTTTCAATAAACGTCTTTAATTTGTGGTGCCACTGTCAACAAAGATTCCCGAAAATTGCTGTGTTAGTTTATTTAACAAAGCTTTGCATTGCTACCGCAGACTTTTCTTCTTCGATCTTTCCCTCTTTTGAAAGTAATAAGATATTCAACTCCGGAAAATATGCTGCCGGTCTCGTAGAACCCACAGAAGTGATCTAGTGACTGATGTCCATGGCATCCTGAAATTAAAAAGGGAACACGTCCCCAGCCTGCTGAACCGCAGTGAAAGCATAACATCAGGAAGTGGTGAACTCGATTCTCCAATCGATAGCAGTCGTTCCATGAAGAAGTTCGAATAGCAATTACCCGTCTGAAGAACGATGCTTTGCCGCTTTTGCTACTAATCAAATACGGCGTGGAAGAACTGATAAAGAGCATGCCGATTCGGTTGTGGACCTAAAAACTCTTATACTCTGAATCATAAAAGCCGTATAAATCGGCGTAGCGCTTTGAGGCTGCACACATTTTTTTGTATGTAATGTCAGTTTCGGCTATGTCTTCTTTTTTGGCGAAGTTAAGACTACCGAGATGTTCCAACCTCAGTCGTGCAATTCATGAGAAGCCTAGATTTTCCACCTTACCCTCTTCCATACAACTTTGACAACTGTCATATGACAAGAATTTAGTATTACTGCATGAATCCCTATTGGACAGTGTTCAGTAAAAACTCTTACTATTTCGGCAAGATGCACTTTGCTCAAGCAAGTAGTTCAATAGATCTTCTGCATTCTACTCTTGGCCAAAACGATCTCGTAGTCGCACCGTTTTCGAATAGCGCCTGTCAAGCGTACGCAAAACCTTTTTTTTTTTCAATAAAATAAAGATCTTCTTATTTATTGGCTTAGACACCGCTTACGCGGTTTTAGCAGAGTTGGCAACAGCGCGCCAATCGTTTTTTTCTTTTTTTCACTGTTTGACGCCCTTAATTACATGGTCTTTCCAACGGTAAGGAGGTCTTCCTCTTCCTTTGCTTCCTCAGGCGGGTAAGAGCTGGAGTGTTTTCATCCATTCGGACGCTGTTTCTTAATTCGCTGAACTATGTCAATGGTGTCGTCTTATTCTTTTCATTGGGGTTGTTTTTTGTTTTTTTTTTTAGCGTGCCGGGTCCCAAACCAAGCGCAAGAGCCTGGGGAGGAATATTTCGCCTTCAAACAGATGTTTTTTTGGCTGAAGATGTTTTTTGGCTACTTGGTCTAAGACCGGACGTCGTGAGCTGCTGAAGCCATATGTAGAAGAATCGTTTCTGGGCACTCCTAATTCAATGGCACTCAATGAAATGTTCTCACTTCCGTGATATTCTACACATGGTTCCATCTCCCCGCTCTTACTTTAAGTATTTATAGTATGCCTTCAAAAGGCTTCTGATAAAGATCGCAAGCCCTCAGGAAGTAGTATTTGTGTATAAATTTTATTTTGTAAATTTGAAATGCTTTTCTGTATAGCTGATATGCAGTTATAATCTTGAACCATCAGCTTGTACTTGTTTGTCCATATTTTTGTATTTTTCATGTCCCGGTTTTCCTTTGTGCATTACCAGCACTGAGTAGTACTCGTACATGGGCAAAAATCGGACTAAAAGCAGTTGCACAAAGAAGTACTGCATTTGTTGCTGCTTTGCCTTTGAATCATATTCGTAGAATACCGCTATTTATCCGCTTGTCACTGCTGTCCACAGAATTTCTACAAAGTCTTCAGCAAAGTACACACAAAATGCTCTAAAATATATATTTATTACTTTGTATATGTATATAATATATAAGCATATGCATTTTTCGGTACAGTGAAGCAATTGAATAAACATTTAGCTTTTAATAACAAAATTTAGTCTACACATCATGATCACTGTGTTCTATAAAATGATAACTAAATTTGCATCTCTTACACAAAATCGAAGATTACACCAATCTACACTTTTGAGGTTATATCAAAAGTCTGTCTTAACATTTCCATAATGCGGAATACTTATTTTTTGTAATGTGCCATTTGAAGCTCCCAAGTTCTAAGTTTCGCGTACTGTACTCGTACAAGCGGTTCTCGTGGATAACTCGGGTGTATATCGGAGAAGTCCGCCATGTAGGCTACCCAGATTGCTGTTGTTTTAACATCAAAAAATATAGCTAAAGAAGTCGAACAAAAATTGTAAGTCCATCGGTCCATCCATTTCAAACCGTGAAATACTAATGATAATGCTCCTAATTGTATGCAACGTTCTATGTCAGTGCTTACATTTTCACAAGGCAAACATAAAATGTTGCCTACTTTTATGAGCTCCTGCCTAAGTAGACATTTTGGAGATTTTTAAGCAGTGTAGTTAGAGTAGCGTTCGGCAAATTTAACTGGAATCTAACGGGTTTCAAATTACCAAAATGTAGTTAAGTGTTTAAAAACAATTTTTCTACTTTGAATGGCTACGAATTATAGTGCCGAAAATCCAGTCGTCGGAGAATTTCAATAAAACTTATCTGCAGGAATTTTCAAAAAAATTGAAATGATTTTTTTTTTTACACTGTTGAAATACTGCCATGCCGCTTCAACTGTCTAGTTATTGTTGTATGTGTTGTAAAAAATTTTAATGCAGTTGGTGTTGCCACTACTGTGCGGCATTGTCTTGTTTGTGCCACCACAATTTTCTTCCGCAAAACGTGAAGCTATGTTTTGTCTCTGTACACATTCATCCGGGTCTTGTCTTGTCCTTAGCTTTGTCTTTGGCTTCATAGAAATGCCAACGCACAGTTATTGCGGTGTAACAAAGCTGCGAATAGACAGACAGCGCGCGAACGAGCGAGTTATTCTAATAACTGTATAAGCATGCAGTGTATGCATACTTTTGTAGATACTTCTGTGTGCAGCTGGTATGCGTTTAACCTGTGGTAAACATGGAGGTGAGCTTGAGTCGCAGCTTGGTTTCATATAAGACTAGACCCGAAAGTTTTTATTCAAGCTTGATGATGCTGGTGAAAACCCGTGCAAGAAGTTTATATACTAACGTCATTGAAATGCAGTATAAAATCGCAGACTATACCATACCATACACATTAGTTGAAATATTGTTTTCTAGGCTGGTATGACTGTCAGTGACATCTGTGTCAAATGTCACTTAAAAATAATCACTAGCATTATGCTTGCCTTTCTGAATTCCATAAAAGCAATTCAGCTATTTTTACGATAAGTGCAATTATCCAATAAAGCAGTTCCATTAAATTTGCTGTCCGGAATCAAATTTCCGGTGCTGAAACGTTCAGAAGAACGCGTTGACGACGAACCATGTTCAGGACGGTCATCAGCATCAACTGATGATCAACACGTCAATAAAATAAAGGAACTGGTGCATTAGAATCGACGCTTAACAATCTTAGATCTTACTGGCATCGTTCGCATATCGGAATGATAAGTGAAAACCATTTTAAATGTCAATTGGCCCTAAGAAAAACGAAAGCACGACTGATTACAAAATCACTTAATTTTTTCGTAAAACAGCGTCGCGTTAATGTCTGCGAAACAATGCTTTCCGACTACCAGAATGTCATGAAAGATATCTCTACTTAGATCTATTTTTACGACGATCAATTGGCCGAATATTGTGGCGAAGGTGAGCCGGAGGCGAAGACACCACGTCAAAGCATGTCAAAAATCAAGGTTTTCTTAGATTGTCGAATGGTTCGTTCCGAACTCCTTCTGCCAATTTCTTCTCTACCTGGTCTTTCCAACGGAGTGGAGGCCTTTCTTGCTCCCCCGCTGAGAGCTGGAGTGTTTTCATCCATTCGTGCGACATGACCTAGCCAGCGTAGCCGTTGTTTGTTAATTTGGTGAACTATATCAATGTCGTGGTATGTCTACTTTCGTTAAAACCTTTCTCTCGAAATCTCGAAACGCCCACTGGTCAGTTAGTTGTCATCTTCCATGCATCTGCACCATATAACAGGACGGGCATGATGAGAGATTTGTAGAATTCGGTCTTTGCATCAAAAGGGGGGCCTCTCATCCGAGGCTTGAACTAAGCTCTTTCCGACGAAAAAACTTTTATTTACATGGACATTCCTCTCTGCCATCGGAGTAACCAAATTTTTACTTTTTGAGTTTGAAATTTATTTCACACATAACCCTCGTCTTTCTCAAGCGCATACTAAAGTAGGTATATCGGAAAAGACAACCGATGAATTATGAAACCCGTTCAACAGTTCAAGCTATAATACTGATTTAACCGCTAATTTGGTCTCTTTTATTTGCATACCTGAAATTAACTCAATGCATTTACAAAATTCCAGCTAAAAGTCAAGCAGGGAACTCTCCGGTACACCATCGGGTATTTACCGAGGCGCACACTTGAAGAGTTACGAACAGTAAACTCTCTGCCGCGTTATAAAATTGTTCAGCATATTTGCATACCGGCGCATGTATGCGGTGTTTGTGTGTACTACTCGAGAACAGAAACAAGTTTTCAATGAGATTATAAGCCGCCATCAACAACAACAGCAACCGTTGCCCACCCACGCATGCGGATTCAGTGAAATTTCGCGCTACAAGCAACAGCCAACAAGCAGCAAACCAGTCAATAAAGCCACAATATAAACAGTACTATGAGTATGAAAAACAAAAATAACAAAAACAGCTGTTAAGAGTGCCTCGCTAGGCAGGCAGGCAATCAGGCAGTCAGTCAGTTTGTCACAGTGCCTGTCTCTTATACACATCTAGATGTGTATAAGAGACAGGTACTATGAGTATGAAAAACAAAAATAACAAAAACAGCTGTTAAGAGTGCCTCGCTAGGCAGGCAGGCAATCAGGCAGTCAGTCAGTTTGTCACAGTGCTGTGATATGATTATGCATGCGATGTGAACGAACGACTGAAGTGCTCATAAGCCGACGTATGATTGTCAAGCAGCGCTGACGGATGCACTGACTAACTGAATAACTGCCTGAATGACTCGTTGACTGACTGACTCTTACGCTGCATGCACTGGCTGCATAGCTGGACCCGACTCCACCATGGGGCGCTGCCCCATCATAACCGCGTTTCCCGACCTCTGCCTCGCAAAGCTCACTCTATGCCACCGGTCGGTTGCGAGCCTGTTGGGCGTTTGTAATCACAGCTCGGCTATAACGAAAATTCGTTCGTGTCGGCTCACGTTTGTTGACTTTATGCGTTTTGTATGCATGCACATCATATAAATGTGTGTGTGTGTGTGTGTGTGTGCGAGATCGCATTTGCGGTTGTTCCAGCTCGAAAACTAGAATTTCAGCTTTGCAGCGAAACCTGGCGAAGCATTGTGGTTTGCGCACGTATGGGTGTGTGCACACGCCGCTTGCGTCTCCAATTACTTGCACTTTCTAGCAACTCCCCGCCCCCGCATTGCCGTTCATAAATATTGTTGTTTATTTCGTAATTTAGAAATGTGCTTCACGTGGTATCGGGCGCGTGCACTTCAGTTCAACGGTGTCAAATCGCCTACTATGTGCATATGAATATATGTATGTGTGTCTGATTACAAAAACAACTACTAACTAAATTGTAATTTTACCAGCTGTTAAATAATGCGCCTTGTTAGTTGCTTCATTGGCGGCTGCTGGCTTACTTGTGGACCCTTCGCGGGGGTTCTCGCAGTCGTCGACAATTGAGCATTGTTGCAGTCCTACGTCGTTCTCATTTTGTGCCAATGATTGCGTAAAACAGTTTTTCGTAATTAACTTTCGCCGTCGCACAGCATTCGATATCGATTTCATTCGAAAAATATCTATAAAGACCTTTCGGAGCGCTTTAATCGGCCGCCAATAGTAAACGGCAGTTTAATATCGAAGTATTTAGTACAGTTATGTGCGGTTAGGTGGGGCATTTAATTAAAATGCAGTCCTAAATTGACGCTTCAGGCGCCTTACAACTTGTATCGAATTCGTTACGTCTGGAAGTTAGCTGCTATAGGAATATGTTTCTAAGAGAGTATGAGCGAAATATTTATATGTTTTAAACGAAATATACAAAAAGTGGCAATTGACCAACGTTACCGTCATTCCGAAAACAGAAAAGAAAAATTATTGTAGAAAATCTTGCCAAAATCGGATAGACAGATCAGTTTAATAGTCTTTCTATTAAAAGGTATGGAATTCTTGGCATCTTCGAGAATTAGGCCGTGGTTCAACACCAAACTGTTTATCCGGAGAAATATGAAATCTGTCTTTCTACACAAAAAAAAAAAAAAAAAATTAAAGTTTCGCAAGTCAATTCCCCCTCTTTATTGGGTAGAACTATTGCGCGATCGAACTCAGTCAAATATCTCGGAGTTAACCTAGCTGAAAGATTAAGCTGGAGAGAGCACATTAAATGTAGGAGTTGCAAAACTTTTCGAATTTGGAAATCCTTTAAAAAAAAACATTGTTCCAAGCTTTGATCTACGACTTCACATATTTTATTGGGTCTACACAAGTGCCGACTGTTCCATACTAGCATGTTGTGTGCTGATGTGTTGAATGACAGTAACGAAAAAGTGACTTATAAAGACTGGAGGTTATCCTAGACATCTGACCGGTACACATTGCTGTAAAGGCTCTGCGTCCTTACGGGCATTATATCATACTTGCGTTCGCTATTCCGTTCGGGTTAAATTGAACGAAAAAAGAGATCCACGGTGTGATCGACAGTTCCAACTGCATTTTCTATGTACTCAGCTATGTATGAAAAAGTGAAATAGGTTGTTCTGTAGCTTCCTATGTATACGCATAAGGTAGCTGCAAACTACAATTCAGTCTTTAAGTCCGTAATTGTTGGCATAACAGAAGGAACTAAGTGGGATTCAGTTTCTTATCAACAATTCCATTAACCTAATGGATAGCCTAGCGTTAATTAAGACTATGTACCCATACGCCTATACTATGTCTCACCGCTTTAGGTTATGGAAGAAGTAGTTGCTGGATAAAACTTAGTTGGTTACCACTAGGGAGTACAATAAGCCTAATAATGGCTTACGAGCGGAGGCATGCGGTCTGGTACTCTTACGTCAGCTTTTTTTATCTAACCTACCATGCATTTGAAATTCCCTATTTCTCTGAGCCGACTAAATTAAACGAATTTTTGGAAAATTCACTTTATTTGGGTATAACGACCTATGTAGCAACCGTCATTACGTAACCAATTGCAAAGCCTGGAGCGCAAATCTATGTACATATCTTTCAAAGCGTTCAAACCATAATAACAAAAGTCGCTCAAAATAAATCTTATGAGAATGCCTACCGATAGTTTGAAAATGAATGAAATCGTACTATAAACCCGCTCACTCCCTATGTATGTAACGGTACTGTTTAAAACTATCATACCCATATCTCAAGGCCTGCTCGGCATAACAATATTTTAGTATTCGGACTATAACCACGTCTACTTCGCATATAACATAATTTTAGCTTATTTTGGATTCTTTCACTTTTCGGTATAAAAATCAAGAACGAGATAAAACCTTGCACTATTAATACCATTGCATTATGTCATATTATTACTAGAAATTATCCAAAATTGTCCATGCCCCGAATTTGTGGACCCCAGTACCACTAGTTGACTTTTGACAGAAAATATCGGTCAATGCGTAAGATATATAGTATGCATGCATAATAGAATTCAGAGAAAATACTTTCCTTATAATATTACGTCTGTGTGCTACAAATCGGTTGAATCGGGTCAATACTTTCCTTGGCCCCATATTCCGTCTGACTTTATGCCGCATATATCGGCCAATATGTAAGTTATCGCAATGAAAATGAGCTAGCGTATTTTAGTCATAAGAGTGTATCTTTTTGCCTAAATTGAAAAAAATTGGGCGAAAACTTGACTTAGCCCTTATATAACTTACGTATATCAGAATTTTCAAACATCCGGCTGACTTTTTTCGGATATCCACGCCCACTTTGATTTTATACTAGATTGTCTGACTTTCATTAATTTTATAAATAAATTTTAATCACTTCAACTTTTTTATAGAACCGGATCTCGTCGCATTAGTTGATAACGAGGCCTCTCTTTAAGACTTAGAGTGTGGTAATTTAACTATTGAAGTACCTCCAAACTTGTTGCAATAATTTTCTCCCATGAATATGCGCTTTTCTAGTTTTCATTTAATTTGCTGCCAGCAAAGCGTAAACAGTTCAACTTCTATCGAATCGCATGAATTTCTATTTGGCTTTCAACGCTTCGCAGTCGATTCGATTATTCCCAATGCAATGGCAAAGCACGTTTCGGAATTCTCGCAAGAAAAAACTAATAATGTAAAACGTGTGGGTGTCCGACACACACACACACACACACATATATATATATATATACCCATAGAAATGCGTTGTGGCGTTTGCATTTTAATTCGGCGCAAGGTTAGGTTAGTTCTGCGAGCAGGCAAAGAAGGAGAAGCGGCAGGTGAAGCAATTGTGTTTGCACCACTTTGTTGCATGTGCATGTTGCATGTGGCACGCTGCAAGTTTGTGAGTTGAGATTTAAAGTTTCGCTCTACACACACAGTTAGCGAAGCGCGCTGAATTTGACTATTTGTTCGTGTCATTTTGTTCGCTTTTTCGTCGCGCATTCGGCATTCGGCATTTACAGTGGCAATCTGTAAGTGTTACTAATTGAACAATTGTGCTAAAATATGTAATTGGGGAGAGAAAACTTTTCATTACTACTTAGTCACTTAGTTAGTCAGCCGATTAGGCGTGCGCTTGCTCGTGTGCCCGGGTGTGTGTGTGTATGTGGGGGAGTGCATGTGGGCGGGTGGAATGCCAATTTGTGTTATTGATATGCTGCTTGGGCGCAGCTGGATGCCATGCAATTAAGGTAAATTATTGAGGTTTTTAACCGATTCTTCAACATTTTTGCTTTTGTTGGAATGTTTAGCGCGCAATGTAAAAGTTTTAGAAATTCTGCGAAATTAAACGGTTTATGTATTTGATTGCTAGTTTCGCTGCAGCATGCAATTAATTGCTGGATAAGTGGGAAGCTGAGGCATTCACATAGATTTTCGCAAATTAACGTAGAATATTAGTTTTAAATGCAACAAATTATATTTTCGAATGTGATGTGTTACAAAATATCAAACGGAACAAGCAAATATCGGACGGTTCAATACCTGGGGAATATAGCGGTTGGAGTAGAACTTCTTATTTAAGCGTTTGTAGATGGATTTTTACGGACAACGTGAGAACGAATGTTGTCTTGCAGCAGAATCACTCTTTTGTGTACCTTGTTTCAGTTGCAACAGCTGCTCCGTAAACTTGTTGGAGTTCGCAATGTGCCTCAGCCGTCGATTTCTTTGACTGAAAGAAGTAAATCAAAGTCACTAATATGGAAGCGCAGTTTTGATCAGTTTGATACTTTGCGATTTCAGATGGAGTTCAATTACTAGGTCCATGAGGAGCGGTCATCTGTCAGCGACAGTTTAGTCGCTTGAGTGGCATTCCTTAACGAGCAAGCAAACGTAGTAGCTGTTAGCAGGCGCTTGAAAATAAATTTAATTTTTCTTTTGAATAAACATTCTATTCATTTAATAATAATTCACAAATAAATAGTTTGGGCATTCTTGACACATCCTTCAGGAGGTCTGCGCTAATTTTAACAGACTCGCTTCAATATCGATACCTCTTCTAGTGTACCATACCGTGGAACCCCAGTCGCCTACAGGGTTGTTGATATATGATATGCTCCATAGCCATGGTGCCTTACTCTAAGTTATGTTTATCAGAATTGGGATACATACAAATTGAACACCTCGAACTGCTGGAACTATCTAGTGTCAAACATTTGGAACTTAGTTGCGCATCTAATAGGTTAGGTTAGGTAAGATAAATTAAATTAGCCGATTCGTCATGAGGCCCCGAATAATCCCACTTGGACCCAGAACTCTTAAATATATATCAAAACGGCCGTAGTATAACTACAAAAAGCCTAAAGTCTGCCACAAAGTAACTCATTAAATTAATATCAATACCAGCCAATCCGTCGGGCTTGTAAAGAATGTGACAAGCGAGATGCTCAAAATTTAGTCTGGCGTAAGCTGGACAGTAGAAGAGAAAGTGTCTAAATGTGTTCACCTCATCTTCCTCATTGTAACTTTGACAAGTTGCGTCTTCCAAAATCTTTCGCATTACCGCGTGATTGTCAACTGGCAAAGGTCCAGTTAGGACACCCATCATTTCTGCGATGTGAGCTCAATGAAGCTTTTACGTTCTACTCTGGGCCATAAGGCTTTCGCAACTACACAAACGCTGGTTGCTGACCATCCCTTGTTGCCAAGCAAGGCCAATAGATAAAGATAAAGATAGGGGATCTGCTCGTTCCGGAGTGAGTTTGTTTAAGACTGCCTTCTCTTGCAAGCTCATCGACTTATAATTTCCGACTATTCCGCTGTGACCAGACACCCATATAGCTTTAATTTTGAAGTAGCTTTAAGCTCACTGTCAGTGAACTTTTATTTTCTTCGGTTTTGGATCATTTTTTGAATGACATTAGCTAGAATATAGGATAGCTTCGTCGCTATATTCACAAACTCACGTCTCTACCAGTTATAATGCGTTTGACGAATATGGGGCCCTCAGATATGTTGGCAATAATTCTTTTTGCGACTTCTACTAGGTTTTTTTCAAAAAATTCTTAACAATGCTCATAGTTGTTTTCATACGGAACGAACCAAGATTCTCTGCTGTAAGAATCAAGGAAATTGGAATATCATAAGTTATGAACATAGCGATATCCTGAACCAGCTCGAAGAAAATCTAAATAGATCTGACTATATCCGCCCTCTAGACGTGAATGGAGAGTAGGTTTAGTAGGGGAGAAAAATACTACCTCAATCTATACCGACGGGCCCAAAATGGATTACGGAGTAGGGATGCGGGTATAGTCCGAGGTCCTCAGATAGCATCTTCCAAGAGGAAGCACTGGTAATAGAAAAGACCTGTGGAATTCTACTGAATAACAACGGGATCATACAGAGAGCTACCATATACACACCATATATAGTCAGGCCGCATTGTTATCGCTAAAGATAAACTCCAGCGTGGTCAACAAAAGTGGGCAGTATTTAAGCTCATTGACAGACAAAGCAGAAGTCGGTCAAATGAGAAGCCTCTCTAGATGAGTCTGAAGTGTAGACAATATCACCCTGATAAAAAGTAAAATACGCAAGCAAATAGCTCAGAGCGGACTGTATTCCAAAACAAAATTCAAGATAGCGAAACAGATATGGCCAAAATACGGTAAAATAAGAACTAAAGACTTATTAAATATATCCAGGAAGAGTATATATAGATTTACAACCACCATAGCGGGGTATTGACTATTTGGAGAAATAGGAATGCCTCATAACAATATTTGTCGCAGCCGCAAACTCAGGAAATGTTCTAAACTTCATTTTCGAGTGTCCACTCTATCAAAACTCCGAAGAAGAACTCTTGGAATCCATTTACATATCCAAATAGAAAAAATTCTTACGGTGTGATATCACGTGTTCTTTGTGGCCAATCTACCGACCATTAACGTCAAATTATCTGCTCACCGAAAATAAATCCATTGATTGATGCAATGTGTAGGAAGTGGGGTCATGTTATTGAAATCAAATGTCGCCGAGATCACGAGCTTTAATTTCAGGCATTAAACGGTTACGTTCTCATCGGCATCATTTTTGAAGAAATATGGGCCGTTGATTTCACCGGCCAACAAACTACATCAAACTGTTTTTTTTTTCATGAAATGACAGTTTTTTCGTCCCAAACATGGCAATTTTGTTTGTTTACATACCCAATGAGCTAGAAATGGACCTTGTCGCTGAACAAAATTTGGCTTGAAAACGTCGGGTCTTCTTGGAACTTTTCAAGAGGCCATAGAGTGGAGCGATGGCACTTGGGAAGATCGAGCGACTTTAGTTCTTGGACAAGCTGTATTTTGTACACTTTTAATTTAAAACCTCGACGTAAAATGTGCCAAGTCGATCCATTCATCAGTCCGAGTTGCTGTGAACGGCAAGATAATCTTCCTGTACATTTTTTCGTGCTTTCGGTCAATACCTGACAGTCGTTGTTTTTATTTTGTTTTTGTTTTTGCATTGCTCTTGGTGCAACCAAGAAGTCGTGGCGTCCGTTTTCGAATTTCCAATCTATCCCTCTACAATTTGCGTTGTACCTTTTTTTGAAATGAAAATTACAGTCCACTAGCTGCAAAGTCAGGAAGTGAGGAAAGGCTAGGAAGAAATGACAGTGTAAATGAAGCTCCAAGAGTTTGAAGGAGGAGTTTCGTTTGAAATTTCTAACATTTGTCTTTTAATTACTGTTACATACGCATACAACTGTATATGATTACATATGTATGTAAGTATGTAGAGTTTCTTACTTTTGTGGTTGAATAGTTTGGAGACTAAAAGGAGAAATACACATGTACATCCATGTTGATATATACTTATGTATATAATCATACATATATTGAATTAGAGTACTTTTATTTATTTATTTCGATTTATGTCCTTCTCTTAACAATAACACCAAGCGCAGTGAAATCGGCATTTGACTTTTAAGAGTCCTAATAGACCTTAGAAAACTGTTAGAAAATTCGGCGCTTCGTGCATTTTAAGATTTAAAAATTTTTCATAACCGCTCTTAAAGTAAGCAAATATATTTTTAACACTTTAGACATCGAACTGAGTAAAAAAAAAAAAAACTTAAAGTAAAAAGTAAAAGTTATAACAGTGGACTATGGTTGGCCCGTTGTAGACTAGTCTTCATTAGGCTTGACTGAATGAGATTGTTGAAATGGTTACTTGTAATTGTGATAAGGTGCAAAAATGATTCCATTATTGTATATTTTTCTTACCTCTACTCTTCCGCAGAAAACACACACACACACATTCGCACTTAGTGTATTTTATGTTTACTAATTAGGGTAGTCGATATTTTCAGCTACAAGTACTTTATCAGAAAAAAGTATACAATATGCGACATTCTCCAATTGGGTAAATGATTTTGGGACTTCCATTGGTCTGAGACACGTTACAGGTGTGCTACATATTCCATTGCGTTTTAAAGAACTCTTTTTATCGAATTTTGGACTGCTCACTTCCATCTCATCAGTTGTTGAATGAAATGTAGAGTCAATTATTCGGTCAGGCTGGAGCTCATAGTGAATGATTCCTTTCCAATCCCGCCAAACACTTATCATAACCTCTCGAGGCGTCAATCTTGGCTTTTCAACCATTTTTTTAAATTTCACCACTCTTAGACCATGATCTTTTTCGCACACTATTGTCATATTTGATGCACTTTTCGTCTCCTGTTACCATTCGCTTCAGAAATAGTTTGATTTCATTTTGTTTCAGTAAAGCATTGCAGATGTCAATTTGGTCCATTAAATTTTAAAAAACAAGCGAGCGAACAATTGTTGTACTATACGAACTGATACAGCATCGTATCCGTAAACTTCACAAATTTCAATGGTGGCGTGCGTGGCATTCTTCCCAAAACACATACAAAAGTTTAAGAATACAGCGAATTTCTTCATTATTTTCACTCGTTTTTGAACAGCTGTAACTTTTTTTTCAACTTCCCCGAAATTCATTTTTATTATTTTTTAACTGAATCTTAAAATCTCACCTTTCCAACACTTTATTGTTTGACTTTTTTATTATGTTTGGTAGCAGTGGAGATATACGACTGCAACAACATTTATAGACAAAATACGAAAAGTCTTTTTCGACTACCTAATATATTCGTAAAAGTTCCTATTTGTTAAAGTAAACTTTTTTCCTTATTGAATAGTTTGATTCGTGTCAAATTATTTTTATAACCAGTGAAACTTATACGAACGAAAACCTGTGCGAAGTCACACGTGCAAATATAATATAGTACTTGTTTTTTTTTTTTTTTTAATTGGTCCACCCTAATGCACACATGCCCAATCAAACATCTGTAATTATAAACAGCGGAGTGTGAATTTTACGCGACACATGCTTTCTAGCATTCGCACGATCTGCCTGTCAGCGTGGTTTGTGGTTTGCGAAATGTCGCCACATTTCCACCCGCAAGCACCCCTTTAACAATTACGTTTAATTTGCCAACTAACGAATATGTGCAAAATTCACACACACACACACACACACACGTACACATTAACTTTCCCTCTTTCCATTTCTCCAACTGGCCTCCTCTTTACTGAAATTACCTGTGCTTGTACGCTGGCTGAAGTGACTTGCCGCACTTACTGTGTGCCATATCGTATTCCAGCTTTTGCTAATGGGCTTTGTGTCGTCTTTAAGTGCGCCTATACATACATAAATATACATAAACACATACATGAATTAAAAAGGCTAGTATTTACTTAGTGGTTATGTACTTAAAAAATTTCACACACTCACCCTTTGACGTGGGGCCCTATAATGACTGCTGTGGGCGCTCGATGCATTGCCACACCCTTATCAGCACCATTTTGGCTGAGTGAGTGAGCGTTGAAAAATGCCGGTATCGCTTTATTTCGTTTGGCAGAGTTGAAAAAAAAATGCGGTAACAACAAAAAAGATACTGTTTACTCACTGACAAGCGTTAACTTATGGTTATGTGCATATATACATACATACATATATAACATATGCTCGCCTCTACACACCATATATACGCCACTGAGTCAATTAAGTGGAATGTAAACGCATTTTCGCTCTTGCAGAGATATGTATAATGTTCCCGGAATTGGTGTATGCAACGAAAAATCAATTGACTTTTTGATAAATTTTTTAATTTTTATTTCATTTGATCGCTGATTTCGTTGTAAAATTGTCTGAAACTTTCGATATTCTGCATATTGCCGATTTATTTAATTGTAAAACGTTCTGTTTTAAATTCTACTCTGCTTTTTGTAAATAGGAGCAGCGCACAGGGGGCCATCTCATACATTTTGTCATAAAAACAAGACACAACATTAATTTCCGTTAACACAAAGCTATAACATTCTTCACAAAAAAAGGCTTTCCATACCAGCGCTTGATTCTGATCGTTCAGTTTGCATGACAGCTATATGTTTTAGTAGTCCGATTTGAACAATTTTTTTCACAAAATGCACCGTACCTTGGAAAAGAATCCATGCCAAATTTCATGAAGATCTCTCATCAAATGAGTGAGTTTTCCATACAAGCACTTGATGCTTCTTGGTCAGTTTGTATGATAGCTATATGCTATGTATATGCCGAAAAATTGTGGAGAAAAGCAGGTGTACAAAGTTTCAGATCGATATCTCTCTGAGGGACTAGTTCGCGTACATGCAGACTTACGGTTAGACAGAAAGCCTTCTTACTAGCTGACCTCTTGCTATCAGAAGTTAAATAATATATTTCTTCCTCTTTCTTTTATTGGTGTAAATACCGCTCACGCGGTTATAGGCGAGTGAGTTGCCATCGAAAGGGAGGTCGCTTATCCAAGGCTGTGTCCTTTTCATTGGGTGTTTTTTTATGTGGCGGGCCCCAAAACATAGTGCACAACCCTGGGGAGTTATGATTCGACTTCTCATTTTAGCTCGCCTTCAAAACGGATGTTTTTTGGTTACTCCCAGAAGTTATGGTAGACGTGAGCAGCTTAAGCCATGGGTAAAAAATCGTTTCTGTCCACTCCCAAGTAGATGGTGCTCAAAGCAATTTCCCTTGTAATATGTTTAATAGTTTATACTCGGCATATAGCATAAATAGATAAATGAATTTATCGGTATTCCTTAAACGCATTGATAGTTTTCTGAAGACGCTTGCTGAATATTTTTGGACTCAATTGTATATTTTCTACAAAGAGCTGGTTTGGTCCCTATCCTTAGCTTCTTTAAATATACATTGGCAGATTGAACTTCCATACTAAAAAATGGTTCAAGAATGCTGATGTCAATGCTTTATTAACAATGCCTAACTTTGATCACATTCTATTTAGGAAGCTTGAATGTTACTTGTAATTTTTCTCTCTCTCTCTCTCTTTTTATTGGGATTCATGTTCTTGATTTATGTACTTAGTTCAGCATTATGACTTGTTTGGCCTTGTTCAGCATAAATATCGAAGATGGGATCTACAAAGTGTAGTTTTGTTTTGTTCATAATATTTTTTATTTGGTAGTCATTTACTCTGACTTCTGCTTTATTTCGACAAATAAATACTATATAAGAGAGTAATTGGAATAATACAATTCAAAAGCATTGAAACTCTCTCAGTTTGAAGAAATTTTTCTTAATTATTCTCAAGCTATTTTATAGTTATAATATTTGTTTTTCCAAATACTTCCTTTAAAGATTAAACTATACAAACGAAAAATGTTAATTGTTAAGATTACTTTTATTTTTTACTGTCCAATCCCACTGTGCAGCTCTAGCTGTTGGGCCTGGCAGCAAAACACTCTGTTAAAAAAAATATATTCAATTGTGACTGTGTGTGGGTTGTCGCATTAAATCAATAAAAAACGAATTTTGCTTTAAATATTTTACGACCATTTTTGCTATATTTCTTTAATATAACACGTCAGAGCATTTTTTCAGAATTATGAATTTAGTGCTTTAACGAATTTGTTCATGCATTTTATGATTTAAAAAAAATTTTACAATTAACTTGTATTCATTTGACTTGATAAATTTATGGGAAATTTAATAAAAAGTTTTTATGTTGAACTTTACGGAACATAATCAAGTTTTGACTAGCCTTAGTCTAGTAATTTCGCCAATATCACGTACATACTTTACAAAACGCCGCTTAGAGTTCAATATTTTTGGGATCTCTATAAAGAGTTCTACCTTACCATGTTTCGTGTCAAGATCGTTCTTTTTAATTGCGTTTTCATGACCTATGTTAGTTTGTTCTTCGTTAAATGGGGAAAAAGGCGTGGTTATGACTGAAACTATTTCTCTAATATTATAATGATTTTGACATCAATTTTATCTAAAATTTTATTAAAATTTTATAAATTTTACTACATAAAAGTTATCCCAAATTGTCCCTCCGAGACGAAGCAAAAGATCAGACGCCGCCGTCGCGTGCTGGAGATTAATCTGTAGGACATTCATTCTCCAGATTTTTCTCCAAAAGTTCGAAAGATTGAAGTCAGTTGACGATCTGTCCCAACGTTTGCTGTGTTCGAAAGGAAGGATTCCACTTCATTCCCCTCTGGGTCTTATTTCCTTCTTTTTTGTCGTTCCTGGAGACTGTGTTGAATAGGGGGGATCCTAAAAACTTTGCTATAACTAATGGCACCCTTTTCAACGGTGAGCAGAATGAGGGACTCCTTGTTCAGGGGAACCACCCAAAAGTCGATATGATTCATAAGTTTTCTCCAGCCTAAAAACGTTCTAGTCTCCTTTGGAGTGGAACATATGGAAAGCAGCCAAATGCGAGCGCGAAGCTTTGACCAAAGTCTCTAGTCTAGTTTCCAGACCCCTTCAACCGTGGCTAGTCCATCTGACCGATGGACTCCTTGCTCACGAGAACTAGCCACCTGTCGAAATGGTTCATCAGTTTTCTCGAGTCAAAAACGTTCCAGTCTCCTCGGGCCTGAAACTTTTGAAAGGAAGCCAGGCGCGAGCGCAAAGCCTGTAGTCTAGTTTCCTTCTAGATCTCTCTAACCGTGACTATCGCTTCATTATACTGTCCTCGCTGCTGCTAAGCACATTATAGCCCACTCGAGGAATCCTGAAAAGTCTTTTTACCACCAACGCTGCGATTAGACTTAGCATTTAACTATGCCTGTGGTCCCGAACCCACCATGAACTTATCAGCGGTCCTTCTGCATATCGTTCTGAGGCGGTAACCACGATTTTAAAACGAAAGTTCTATTGCTGATTTTCGAGGGGGACGATTCCGTCGCCCATACAGTGGCCCACCCGGGTTACAGTCCGATTTCAAGTTCGGTGGTTCTATTCGCATTGGCAATAGGAACCATTCTTCGTATTCAAGTTAATTATTGTTATAATAGAGAGAGCGCGTGTTGTTTTTCCCGGTCGTCGTCCAAAATTTTATTATATATGAAAATATTTTAAAAACTACATCTTCTACACGTAAAAATCAAGTGTAAGAAAACTTGGAGAATTCAACCACTTATTTTCCCATTATACTTTAATCCAGTTAGTTATAATTCCAAAGGGCATACTAACTACCATTATCAACATATCCATTTCGTACAATATTTTTCGAATATTCAAAATTTTCCATAAAATATTCAAAACAAATAGGCATGAACCCAATTGCGGTCAAATCAAATTCATCTCACTGGTTTGGCAATCTTCACTATTAAAATATGCGAATTATTAGAAGAACGGAAACACCACATGACCTTTAAGCTTAGCACGACATCGACCTGCATACGTAATTAAGTAACTGTCAATTTTACCTCGAGTCAACTAACGATTACGGGATATACTCTATTGAGAATCACTTTCGGTGTCACTCAAATTTCGTTATGCAACAAGGATAGCAGACAGAGAATCTACAGCTGCCGCAGATGCAAAGAAATAAGAAAAATAAATGTCTAGATAAATAAAACATGAATTGGTTGCTTACATGCCTCCGGCCGCACCGTCTATGATGGGTGTGAGTGTCCGTAGGTGGCAATCAGCTGGAGAGTGTACGAGAAGTCAAGTTGTGGCGTGTTGCGAAAGCCAAGCGGAAGCAACTGAGCAACTGAGGCGCCAAGTACCTCTAAACTGGTTTAACTAAATGCAATTTACTTTCGAATAAATACTTTTCGAGGCACACACGTCAACTTGTGCGAACCGCCAGCCAGCGTTGAGCTACAGTCAGGTTAACCACCAGCGTTTCGCCGAACACGTAACTTACTATTAGGTGCGGTTAGTTTTGGCGTTTCATGCATTTATAGGTATACTGGGTGCTTCATATGTGTTTTGGTACATTAGTAGTTCATGCCAAACCTCAAACATTTTTATTTTAAATGAAGGAAAAACTAAGAGAAATAGACTAATTGAAAAATTGTTTTGAAGGCACATCAAAATTCCACTTCTAAGCAAAAAAAAAAAAAAAAAAAAAAAAAAAAAAAAAAAAAAAAAAAAAAAAAAAAAAAAAAAAAAAAAAAAAAAAAAAATTGTGGAAAGACTCTTAGAATAACGTATTATGGTCTGATGAAACTAAAATTAATTTTTAGGGATTTGAAAAAAAAAAAATCCCAAAGATATATGTAAGACGGCCAAAACGTACTGCCTTCGATCCTAAACACAGCATAAAGACTGCCAAACATGGAGGAGGCAATATCGTGGGGATGCTTTTCCGCCTCAAGAGTTGATCTGAGATTCTGGTTAAAAGAAAAAATGTGGGTGCCAGACTACGTTAATATACGACGGCGTGGAAGAAATGCCCATAAAATGGAAGTTCATGCGGTGTAATGAGACCACACATTCATCAAAACTTGTCAAGGAATGGTTCCAGGACCAAACAATTCATGTAATAAAATGGGCTGCCGAGATCCCCCCACCTAAACTAAAGAAAATTTGTGGTGGATATTAAAAAATTAATTGGAGGCTTTAGACCTTCGGGAAAAAGTTAAATCCGAGTGATATGCCAAAAATCCTTCAACTTATGCCCATTTTTGAAGATTATCACTTTCAAATGTTGGCCGCGGCTATGTCCCAGATGGTCCATCCGTTGAGTCCAATTTTCGATGACTCTTTCGAGTATTTCGACTGGTAACTGGCGAATGACACGCGTGATGTTATGTTCCGAGGTCTGAATTGAAGCGGGATTGTCCGCATTAACTTTAAACTTGACATATCCCCGCAAGAAACATTCTAACGGTGTGGTATCAGACTATCTTCGTGGCCCATCAACGGATCAAGATGTGAAATTATTTGCCAACCAAAGTGTACTCTCGATCAATTCATTGATTGATGCAATGTGTGGGAAGTGGCGCTGTCTAGTTGAAACCAAACGTCGCCGAGATTACCAGCTACAATTTTAAAGCATGAAATATGCGGTTATCATGGCGCGAAAACGGCCGCCATTGACGGTTACTTTTTCACCGGCATCAATTTTGAAGAAAAGATGATTCCACCGGTCCACAGACCACATCAAACCGTTGTTTTTTCTGGATGAAATGGGGCTCTGGAATCCATTCGGGTTGGTCTTCATCCCGAATATGGGAATTTTGCTTGTTTACATACCCATTGAGCCAGAACTGAGCCTCATCGTTGAACAAAATTTGGCTCGAAGACGTCGGATCTACTTAGAAGTTTTCAAGAGCTCATAGAGCTAAGCGATGTCACTTAGGAAGGTCGAGCGTCTTCGGTGCTTTTATTAATTGTATTGTGTACGCTTTCGAGTCTACGTTAATGTACGTATCAGCGTCGCTGTTGTAGACTTTCTTCAGAATCAAGGTTTGCAATATTTACACAGTAGTCGCTTTTTTCAAAAAGGCAAAACATATTTTTGCATTACTCTCAGTCTAATTCGTCAAATTTAGTACTGCTTTGAGGGCGTTAGCTTGGACCTTAAACAAAAATTATTATATGAAACACCCTGTATGTAATTGGTGGCATATTTAGTCTGTTCGGTCCACTCAGCACACTTAGAGCAGATTAATATTAAAAGAGTTGAAATCAATTTTGTAAGTTTCTGTCTTTTTTCTGCACTTTTTCGCAAATGAAAAAACGGTGAATATTAGATTTGTGCACACAACCGCAAAAGTATTAACATATGCATGCACGTGCATGTGTGTGTGTGGGTGCGTGTGGAAATTTGCAAGTAAATGAAAATTTTTAGATATGCGGTTGTAAGCTCGCTGTAAGTGCGAGTGTGTGGAGCAATACGCCACACCCGCTCACACTCCCCATGCACACTGCCTTGCAACTAGCCTGTCAGTCCGCCCGTTCGTCCTTCTGTCAGTCAGCGCGCCATTTATCCATCCATTCATGCAACCTGCCAGCTCGCTTTACTTTGCTACTTTCGAATTTTCCAACATATATTAGTTAGCTTTATGTACTTAAGCATGCATGTGAGCTTTTATTTCAGCGTACAAACTTGCATTTGGTTTTATGGTATGTGTGTGGCAACGGCAGCTAGAACGCTAACCGACGAGCTACCGGCACCGAATATCGGTCAAGGTTCTTTTTTGCTATATTTGTAAAAATGATGTATACATACATATATATACAATGCACAGTTGTTGTTGTTGTTACGAAAATAGTGTTGTTGTTGTTTTTTCGGCGTTGTTACGAAACGGCTGCAGCAGCGACTGTCGCCCTGTCGAAATGAAATGAAATGACATACAATCGCGTCTGCTTGGGTTGGCGCTGTGCCGGGTAGCAAGCTGAAATGTGCATGGGCATGCAGCAGGCGAATAAGGCCAAGGATTCGACAGGAATATTATTTGCACGTAAAAGGCATTGCACGAAACAAGCAAATCTCAACTGCCCGTTGGCGATTTTTATTATCCAATTGCCTGCGTCTTCTTGTTGTTATTGTGCTCGCTCTTATTTCGTACACTTTTTGTTGCATGTAACTGTGTGTCAGAAGACAGCAAGAAGTAAAAATAGAATTGTGCAAAAATATTGTCCGGAAATGACAGCAATGAATGCAGAGTTGTGAGGAATTTGTGCGCGGCGCACGCGTTGCGGACAGGTGCTGCACGCGGCAGTGGGCAAACGGGCGCGCCAACGGTCAGCGGAAGTGAAGGTACAAGCAATCACAAGGAAAAGGTGCAAACTCTCGAAGCACTCGAACGGAAGTGGCGCGCGCAAAGTACACAAAAAATGGTGGATAGTAAAAAAGCGTGCGTAGAACGGCGAAAGAAGAAAAAGGAACGAAGAAAAAGTTAACTTCGGTTGCAATACCCTTCACATGTGCATTTCTCTCTTTCTTATAACATAAAATGGTATGGAGAGATGTTAAGCTTGCTTTTGATAGCCAGTTTGTATGGCAGCTATATGTTACAGTGATCAGATCTGGAAAACATGTTCTGAGATTAAAGCGATGTCCTCGAGAAAAATCCGTTCTAAGTTTTGTGAAGATATCTCGGTAATTAAAAAAGTTTTACATACAAAATTTTCATTTTGAAAGGTTAGTTTGTATGGCAGCTATATGCTATAGTGATCCGATCTGAAAAACATCTTCTGAGATTATAGCGCTGCCTTTGAGAAAAAATCGTGCCACATTTCATAAAGAATTTAATCGGTTATTAAAAAAGTTTTCCATACAAAAACATGATTTTGATAGATCCGTTTGTATGGCAGCTATATGATATAGTCATCCGATATCGGTTATTTTGGCAAAAGATCAGCTTCCTGAATAGTACTCGTGCAAAATTTCTGATCGATATCTCAAAAAATGAAGGATTAAACCGTGTATATATAGACAGACGTCAGCTGGAAATTGCTAAAACCACTCAGCTCGTAATGTATATATATTCTTTATACGTTCCCGACCTTTTCTTTTTATTGTCACAAAATTCATGATAAACCTAACAAACCCTATTCAGGGTATACAAAAAATAAGTTATACGAATACAAGCTGGCGAAAACTTGACTACCTAAAGTATTTTCGCAAGCTATTGAACTTGTGCTCGATTAATTAGCGCAATTCGCAAGCCGTCCATTTGCACAATCTGCATGCTGTCGTTTCTCGCTTTTTATCGCAAGCGCACATTTCTTAGTTAAATCCAGGCATCCCATAATTCATACGGGTTTTATGGTGTTGTGCTGAATATGGACCTCGCGTGTGTTTATCAAAATAATCAAATGTGACGAGAGTAATTTCTCGCATGCTCACAATCCAAACGATCGTCTTAATACAATAGCGAGTGAAATATATGGACTTACAGCAACATTTGGAGTAACAAATTAATGTAATCTTTTAAATATGTACTCGTTTAATTGAAACTATCCTAAGTGCATTAGTTTTCTCTTTACCTCTATCTCTTTTAATCCATCAATTTCTGCCTCCTCCAATCTATATTTCTCCATCTTTCTAATTTGTCCTTTTTCTTTAGTAGCGTAAACACCGCTTATTGGTTAGTCCAAGTGTAGCCAGGTCCTTCTCTACCTAGTCTCTCCAATTGAGAGGAGGTCTTCCCTTTCCTCTGCTTCCCCCGGCGGATATCTCGTCCTTCATCGTTCTCATCGTTCCTTCGACTACGGCACTCGCCGTTGCCAACGCGCAAAGAATCTTTCCGCAGAATCTTTCTCCCGAAAACTCGTAATGTCGAATCATCAGATGTTGTCATCGGCCATGCCTCAGCACCATAGAGGAAGACGGGGATGATGAGTGACTTGTAGAGTCTGGTCTTCGGCCCTCGTGAGAGTACTTTACTTTCCAATTTCCTACCGAGTTCGAAGTAGCACCTGTTGAAAATTGTTATTTTGCGCTTGATTTTGATTCTGACGTTCTTGTTGGTGTTAATACTGGTTCCAAGGTAGACGAAATTATCTACGACTTCGAAGTTTTGACTGTCAACAGTGACGTGAGTCAAGTCGCGAATGCGACGACTCTTTGTTTGATGACGGGTAATATTTCGCCTTGCACTCGTTCACTACCAGACTTCGCTTACGCCAGCAACTCTACGCTCACGTGATAATCGTACCTTCTATATTCGTCTCTGCAGCTCGAATTATTTTCTCCAGCAGTAGATTGAAGAAGTCGCACGATAGGGATCTGCCTTGTCTGAAACCTTGTTTGACGGAGCTTTTGGTATGAATCAACGTCGGTTTACACGGCCGCATTAGTTCTTCGGGGTTAACAAATAACAATTGATCCACAGTTTCTTCAACATAATAATCATATTATTAGCCCTCATAATTGCCAGCTTTATAGTTTAGACGCTCTCAAGCCCGTGATGTTCTTAAAAATCATTAAAATTTGCGTTTTTTTTTTATTTTCAATATATGTACTTAATAATCGGTTTCGTCCGAACCTAGTCGCTCCACAGTTGATTCTCTTAATTTATTTGCGTTTGCTGCGCTTAATTGAAGTGCCAACTAACTATCTTTCTTTCGCTCTGCACTTTTTTGCACCTATTTCCGTTTTTAATTTCGCATTTTGTCACTGATTAAATCCCTCGCCTGCTGCTTCCTCATCTTCTACTTATTTCTTACTTGCTGTAATTTCTGTCATCGGCTTCTCTTATCATTTAATTTCCAGCAGTCACTCAGTGTGTCTCCGTGTCTGCCTGCCTTCCGGTAATAAGTCACTTTCAGCTTCCTTGTATTTAACCTCACTTCAACTCGCAAGCATTTTCTTTATAACTTTCTTCATTCTGTTAAAGATTTTCTTTCAATTACTGTTAGTTTTTCGCTCAGAAGTGCATTAAAATTTCACTTTTGCTTATTTTACCGGCGGCTGCCTGCAAAATGTTATTAAAGTTAAATACTAAAAGATAATAAATTATATATACACATGTGATATGAGTATATGGTACGAATGTAATATGTGTGTATGAGTGCACATTATTATATTTACGAGTCTTTTAATTTCGTCATAAAATTAAATTATTCAATAACTTATGGTCTGCAGTAAATTCGATGGATATTGATTTTTCTGCGTAGTTCATGTCATGATAGTATGACAGATTTAAAAGTTCGTATTAATATTTTAAAACTCAAAGTAAATTCAATTTCACTTAATTGCCTCGGAAATTTTGGACAAAATACTTCTCCCCTATTTTTCTTCTTCGCTACTGGCGTTGACACCGTTTACGTGGTTATAGCCGAGTTAACTACAGCACGCAGGGCGTTTCTTTTCTTCTTCCCGAGCTTAACGTCAACTTTCACAGTTGTGTTAGCTTTGCGGGGATATCAAGTTCAGACATAGCGGCATAGAGGCAGTTCCATTTCGAGCTGTCGATGGCGGCGTTAAAATCGACGAAAAGGTGGTGGTGTGTAGAGCATCCTTTCACACGTTTCTCTAAGACTTCGCGCATGGTGAAAATCTGATCGAAAGAAGATAAGGTCCAATCACTTTGTTGACAGCGCGCTTCAGTCTTTCACACACTACGCTCAGCAAGATCTTATATGCGACATTACGGAGGCTTATCACACCGTGATTGGCGCAGATTCTGGAGTCCCCCTCTTTGTGGATTGGGTACAGTACACTTAGGTTCCAATCGTCGGGCATTATTTTATCCGACCATATTTGGCGAAGAAGCTGATGCATGCATCTTGTCAGCTCGGCCATATTTGAATAGCTCGGCCAGTAATCCATCGGCTCCTAACGCTATGCTCCCGTCTTGACTTCAATTAGTCCCCGGCCCACAGTTTCCTTATACCGAGTTACTGATGTGTGCTCTCAGAGAGCAGGAGTGCAAGTAGAAAATGGTTTCGCTGTGATATTAGCTTCGTCATCAACGTCGTACCTTCCCCGTATTTGCTGTCGGGCGTGCCTTGCTCTAAAAAGGATGGCGCGTGTCTTCGCTACAAAAAGGTAGTAGTCCGAGTCGATAGTCCGGTCAAGGAAACAGAAGACATGTCGTCCATCTATCACAACATGATCTATCATGAGTTTCGATCCGAAGACAGCCAAGTAGCTTGACCATGCGAAGTTGATCTGTTTCAAACCATTTGGAGAGGTTTCGCCATGGAGACTAAATTTTCTGACTGTTATAGAAAATATACCTTCTTTATATTTACCAAATTTTTACATCGTTTGGTCTTATCATCCTTTGCTTCTGTCGAGGCGTGGGCAAAAAAACCTGTGTTATGTTAAACAATTTTGAACTGATGCGGATTGTAGCTAGACGCTCATTCACCGGAGCGAATGCTCCTTCTATTGAACGATCGCTTGGAAAATATCACTTTTTTAGGAGAAGTTCACGGTCTTCTTTAAAGAGTTAAAGTTTTGTACGATTTGTCTTTCAAACACTACAATGACGCTATTCGATATTCGCCTTCGCTTTTGGTTCATCTGGAGCAGTCCAATCCGGCGACTATCAATTAGAACCCGACTTAAAATGAAGAACGCAAATTTCATTCGTTTTCATCACGTTAAATTAGTTGATGTTTTTGTCGCTGGTGAGCCCTCACGGCATCCTTTTTGCACAGAGCTTTCGCCTACCTCCATTCAAATGATTCTAATGACCCAGTTGTGTTCTTTTGATACCCTAAATGTATCGGTTAATTCGATCAGCTTCTTTTTATGGTGAACAGCACCAAACACTCTGCTTGGATCGAAAAATTCGTTGATGGTTTTGGTCGCTGGATATCTCTCTTGGCACAGAGCTTTCTTCGTCTACTTCAATTTTCATGATCGATATGTTGTGTACGTTCCTTTGATACCCTAAAAGTATTGGTTAATTCGATCAGCTTCTTTTTATGGTCAACTAAAATTGTGAGTTGCTTGTATTTTTGAGATTAACAATCTCTTTTGGCTAATCATAGTGCTATGTGCATCTATATATGTTAGCCTCTAGTTTTGGTACGATGCATTAGAGTAGATTCTGAACACAAATGAAACAAGAAAATCATATTGTTACTTTAGACTGACCATTAAAGTCAGCAGACACTAACCCAGTGGAGAGAGAAAGCCAAAATATCAAAAACAAAAAACATTTATCTAAAGATTTCATTAACAAAGCAATGTGTCCTTAACAATGAAAACATTTTTACCAGTAAAAGACCGTGGAACATGAAAATGTTACTTTTTGCGAAATTAGTATTTTTCACGAAATAAAACATTACTCTTACACAAATATTCAAAAGCTCATCAACTAATTTAATAAACCCATTTAAATTAAAAAAATTGCTATCTAAAAATTCATTGAATTATTCTATTTATTCAGTCATGAAAGTTTATTGAAAGCTTGCAGTTTATGTGTGCTTATTTCTGGCTTAATGCAGTCGTAAAAGTTTTCAACGCGGCAAAAAAGTTATAAAAAGTTTTATGTGAGAGTCGTTTTTAGCACAAACATAGCAGCAAGATAATGACTTATTGAAAATGTGCCGAAATTACAAAGTCGAAAGCATATATCTTTATATTGGTAGACGAAAAAGTCTTTTCGTATTTTGTCAGTAGATGTCGTTGTACAAGGTGCGTTTAAAAATAAGTAGGACCTAAAAAAAAAAACAGAACAAAGGGTTTTTCGGCAAAATTAATTTATTTTAAATCAAAATAGTCTTCTTCTGCTTCAATATAGCTTTTTTTCCTTTTTGACCTCTTTAATGATGTTCTTCGAATGTTGGATTCTGAGCTATTTTTGGACGTCAGTCAATTTGTGCGGAACAAACCGTGCACACACTTTTGGTAAGATCAAATGTTCGATCAAAATGCGATAAATCGATTTTTTGGATTCGATGTTCGATTCCATTTCCGTGAATTTCAATGGTGGTTTTGGCTGATTTTTGATGAATTCACGCACAGTTTCCACGGAAATTCCGGTGATCACAGAT
Organism: Bactrocera latifrons; assembly: GCF_001853355.1. NCBI lineage: Eukaryota > Metazoa > Arthropoda > Insecta > Diptera > Tephritidae > Bactrocera > Bactrocera latifrons. The sequence goes on along the minus strand of NW_017537086.1, from coordinate 39,151 downwards.
TTTGATAGGCCCAAATGTTGATCGTCATTTATGTCCTCACGACCACTTTGAAAACATTGAAACCATTCGTGTACGGCACCACTAACTTCACTTTCGACCTTATAGATGGCGCCACCAGGTGGCGCTATTCAAAAAGTCCTGTTTACTTTGGAACCCACCTTGTAGTCGTATATCCCCAGAGCTACCAATCAGATTGTGTCATTTATAGTGTTAGAAAGGTGAGCTTTTAAGCTTCATTTAAATTTAAATCAAAAAATTAAATTCGGGGAAGTTGAAAAAAAGTTTTGAAATTTTGGTATAAAAAAGGGAAGAATGCCACGCAAGCCACCAATGAAATTTGTTAAGTTTAAGAATATGATGCTGTATCAGTTCGTCGACCAACATGCTACATATTTGTTTAATTATTTATTAGTATAAATATAAAAAAAAATAAGTTGAAGTTTGATTAGAAATAGAAAGAAAAGACTTTTTCGACTACCCAATATTTGTTTTTTATGGGTTATCAAGCGGGCTACAGCAATTATTAGCTTAACTTCCAACTATTCTGCACTGTCAGCCGACTGTGGAGGCTTTTGAGCCCACTCGCATGTATTCTAAAGTTATAAATAAGCCGTTTTTATTGCATCATTGTCATCACAAAAGGTATAGATTTAGAAGACAAGCGTTGTGCCGACTTCTGTTTGGAAGTCATAAAGAGGCATCCACCAATGTTTGTATCAAACGCGCATTGCAAACCGTAGCGAGTTATATCAAGCCACTCGAAAAAAATCTGGCAAGTGCCTCAGAAAAGAAGAGGGCGCGCCATCCTGCGCTGTGGTCGACATATCGTTGAAAAAGGCGATGAAATTATAGAAAAGATTGACTAGGACCGTCACATAAGCTGCCATGACATCGCGAAGGCACTTAACACTCACCATTAAAAGACTTTGAACCATTTAAAAAAGGCCGGCTACCAAAAGAAGCTCGATGTTTGGATACCACATGAATTGCCTGTGAAAATTTTAATTTACTGAATTAACATCTGCGAAGTGTGGCTGAAATACGGCAATAATATGCGAAAAAGATCATGGTCCAAGCGTAGTGAAGCTCAAAAAATGGTTGCAAAGCCAGCATTGACGTCACGAAAGGTTATGCTGAGTGTTTGGTGGGTTTGAAAAGGATACGTCCACTATGAACTGCTCCAGCCTGGTCGAACGATTAACTCTACATTTTACTGTGAATAACTGATGAGATAGGAAAAAAACGGCAGAAACTGATCAAAAAAAAAGGCTTCATCTTTCATCAAGACCACAACTGCATACTTACGACCTCACACAACTGAGAGAGCTTGGCTGAGAGAGCTTGGCTGGGAATTTTCGATGGATCTACCATATAGTCCTGATCTTGTACCAAAGGACTACCATTTATTTCGGTCAATGCAGAACTCTCTTCATAGAGTAAAGTTGGCTTCAAGAGAAGCCTGTGAAAATTACTTGTCGCGGGTTTTCTGCAGAGAAACCAGAAAAGTTTTACACTGATAGAATAATGTCTCTAGCGGAAAAATGGCAGAAAGTGATCGACCTATATATAATGGTACATACTTCGCTCATTAAAGTTTATTATAAATAATATTATAAATAATAAACTTTCATGAGTCTTTTCTTCGTAAAAGAAGACTATATACAATATACAATTGGCAAAAAATAGTAAGGCTTATTTATTTAATAAAAAGTTCCAGTAAATTTTGTGTGCGGGAAAACCGTTTGAGTAAATTGAAGACATAAAACGTGAATCGTTAAGGCTATTCCGGAAATTAACTTTAACAACTGTTTCGAGGAGTGAACATTGGCACAGGTGTCATTGGTGTCGTGGGGGATTACTTTGAGGGGGACGACATACTTCGAGCTATATACATAGATTTTTAAGAAGAAATTAAGAATTTGAAAATTATCAAAAAATAATTACTATTTTTTACTCCTCCAGTATTTCCCGAGGTAAACCCATCACATTAGTTTTAATGTACGCACTTAAAAAATTTTATGTTGCGCCAACATGTCTTCCCTTCAAACTGGCTGAGTGCTCTCTAAATCCTTTCAGTTAATTGCCCTTACTAAGTAATTCCATGGCGTTATTGTTGTTGTTAGTTATATCTTTACAACGCAAACATCAATTAGAATGAGCTGTAGCGTGGTTTGTTGTTGTATTTATGTGTTGTCAACCTCCTTATGTGCTTTAAGAAAATTTGGGTCGACTCCAATGTTGCATTACACTTCATTACCTAAAAATGGGTGATCCATCTTTCGCTCTGCGCACACACAACAAACATAGACGCCTCACATATTGAACGAGTGTAAGGGGGCCGAGTGGTAAATACTAGAGTTAGTCACACATTTGCTTAACACGTGTGTGTGTGTGTTTGTGTATGTGTGCGTGTAATGCATTGCCTTGCTGGTATTTGTGACAAATTTCCCAGTGCAGCCGAACATGGCCAGTACAAAGGCACTAGGCTGCATGTAATTGTATTTGTCAACTCGTGTTTGTGCAGTCACACGTTCTACATATGTATGTGTGTGTGCATAAAGCATACACTTGTATTTGTATTTGTATACGTGTCGCACAAAATCCTTGAGCTGGCTGAGAGGCTTGCCATATCACAATGGCGCAACGCTTCAGTTGTGGCATCTTCGACGTTGCCTTCATACTTGTCGTCATCTTCGTCGTCATCGTCGACGATCGTCTTCGTGCTTTAAGTATCGCAGTATCTTACTGTGCTTTAATCCATTTTCATGTTTCGTTTTTCGAGCACAAATACACGCGATGGTAGTTTGATGTGTCAGTGGCTGCTAGCAAAATGTTTGCCTTAAATTTTTGAAGCGAAAATAACAGTTAAGTGTTCTGGATCCGAATTTCAATCCTAGAAAGTCTTGAATAATATTGTTTTCTGTTTTTCTGTGACCTCCAAATTTTTTGATCATTAATGTATGTGTAGATCCTGGAATCCATTCTGGATACGAATTCCTGTTTTGTTTCGTGGCGAGCTGCATGCTTCTGATAGAAAAAGTCCCATTCTAAAAGCTGTCGTTTGTAAGCTTTTTAAAGCTTGATTGGATGAGCGCTGTTTCTTAGTTATCATTATTGTACATTGAGAACTTGGAACCAGACATTCGCTTTAGATCTCTGCATTTTTCTGTTGACCTACTTCCTTAAGTTTGGAAACAGAAAAGGCGCTTTGAATTCAAGGTTCTAGAGCTCGCAGTCGACCGCCGATTTACTTCTCGAATTTGGCAACAAAAAAGAGAACTCAAGGTCTTTGAACCAGTTATTTCCTTGAGACCTGTGCTTGTGACCTATGTATGCGGGTTACAACCGCTCTATTTCTACAAGTTGGGAAACATGAAAGATTCAGGAGAGCATATGCACAATTTTGAGTTACATGTCTTCACAAAAGTCAGTGACCTATTCCGGTGCCCTCGTACTATACAAATATGTATTTATAAAGAGTTGTTTATTCTGTATATTGCTATCTTAATAGGTACCCTGTAGGAAAATGGCTTATTTAAACTTAATATATTGTTTTATATTAATCCAATAACTGAAAAATGCATACCAATTCAGCCTCTCTTTATGAGTTTTCCATATTTTAGTAGAACTACTATCCAGTCCTACACAATTTGCCAGGCGAAGAAAACTATCATATGATACTCAGCTCTTTCAGCTGTCGTTAACGAGATAACCGTTGGGTTAGCTAGATATGTTCTCGGGCAAAGACGATCATTCACTCTGAGAGAAAAATCACTATTTATTATCAGTTCCAGTAAACTACTCTCTGGGATTGCAAATCGCAATTGTTTAAAACTGTAAAACTTCTCAAATGGCACAAAGAAAGGCACTCTCCCGCGCCTTAACTGTTCATGTGGAATGCCATAAATCTCCAATGCCAGAGTCAACTCTGAGGCCTAAGCTAACTTCTCCATACATTAATTGAAGCATATCTATAATGTACGTAGATCCGGTAGGAAGTTTTGTACCAGAAATTGTTCCACTTCGCATTTCTTGCAGGGAAAATGGGTACGCACATGCATTTCTGTGGGTGCCGTATGCGCGCTGTCGCTTGTTCGGTGCAGAAATCAAAGTCCCCGTTGAAGCATTGAAGAGCAAACTGTTTTCTGCACTTTTACTTTTCACTTTTACTCTCGTTTTTTCTCGTTTTCTTTAGAATACATAACACTTCTTAAAGGCTTCCTTACTTTATGACAAACATATACTTTGTTCTCGGTATTTTTTGTTTATTGCTTTGCGGCTGTTTTTTTCTTTGTAGCTGGATTTTCCTTCTAGCACTTATTCTACATACTATATATTATTTATTTATTTATTTTTGGTTTGACCCACATACAAGTTGTGGTATGCGAATGTATGTGGTCTTTTGCCAACTGACGGCTGATGGCCACGACTGGGGTATTTCATTTGACGCATTTAACGAGGCGTTCTACGCGGCAACACTCCACCCTCCGGCCAATTCCCACACTCTTTTGGCGATTATAATTTTAAGCTTTGCTACAACTTGCTCCTTTCCTTGGTTTTGTTTTTTGCTACTCAAACGTATAGTTTTATTCTATTGTTTTTGGGTTTAGCATTCTAGAGCGTTAAGGCTCGTAGCTGTTTTCTGCGCTTCCCTGCGGGTTTGGTCGGATTGTTTTTCTAGCATTGAACAAAACGTTTTGCGGTCGTCTTTGGTGGTTTCACTTTTTGTTCGATTTGATGTTTGCAGCTCGTTGATAGATTTTCTATCTTTTGTTTGCAAATATATCACTTACTGGCCGTCTATTATTTTATTTATTTCTAGTTGGCTCGTTCTTGGTTTTTTTTTATTTTTGTTATGTGTTTTCTTAATCCATTAAGTAGTCGGATGTAGTGAAACGAGATGCTGGTCTAATAGTTTCGCTAAATCTGCTACAAAAATATAAAGTACAGAATAGTTTTTGTCGTATAATAATATTGCTCTTTACATAACTTTCTCCAACTTGTCTTAACTTTTTGATTTGGGCGTTTCAAGAGGATCGTATTTTTACCGCATTCTTTGTCTTTAATGGCGTAGACACCGCTTACGCGTTTATAGTTGACTTTATAACAGTGCATCAGTCGTTCTTTCCTTTCGCTGTTTGACGCCAATTGGACATACCAAGGTGTAGCCAGGTCAATTTAAACCTGATCTTTCCAAAAAATTTATTACATTCATCGATGTACTTGAAGATAAAGAAACAAAATTTTGTTTTCGGCCCCATTCCTCAGTGCGATGAATGGTTTATCAGGCCACTTTTGCTTATAATATGGTACTTTTAGGGTTACAGGTATATATAAAAATATGGTTGATATACGAGGGTTGAATTTTATATTTCAGGTAAAGAAAAAAAAATATATATAAATCACCGAAAATTGCTTTATTGTTTTCTGAAAACTCTCTGCGTATATATCGCATTTCGTATGCGTTGGAAACGATTGTCGAATAATTTTTGCCATCTGATTGAGGTAAGTCCAAAACATGCGCCCTGAACGCATCAACCTCCTCTCCAGGTCGCGAAGACCGTTGATGTCTTTGTTTGCTTTTGACGAATTGTAATATAAAGGAGTAATTCGATACCAAGTTAAGACTGTACGGACTTCGCCAGTTGGTTTTCCTGAGTTCTTGAAAACCAACTCGTAAAGCACTGTTGTGTGTTGTTCTGGTGTTATGCTGCCGAAATATGTGAAAAGTTAAAAAAAAAAAAAGCAGACAACAATTTGCTTAGAAATGCTTAGAAGTGCGCGAACAACTTTCTTTGGGCCATGATCTATCACCTGTCGCGATGTCATAAACGTGTTTTGAAACACTGCTATTTTTTGTTTTAGCATTTAGTTTACGCCCAGCATCAATAGTTTCCGGTATAACAACTAATTTTAAAAGACCTTCACGATTTATGATCTCGATTGAATTCATCATAATATCGATAAGCATTGGTTCTTGAGGGAGTTTCATGCCAAACTTTGCGATGAAGTTAAGAGTTGCCAAATTGCAACAAGAGGATTGCTAAATCCCGAAAAGAAACAGTTTTTTTTCCTCCTGACTAACTTCAACGTCATAACTTCGAAGTCGTAGACAATTTCGTCTATTTTGGAACCAGCAATAACACCAGCTGCAACGTCAGCCTCGAAATTCAACGCAGAAAAACTTGCCGTTAGGTGCTACTTCCGGCAGAGTGTGTATTGGAGAAGCAAAGTAAAGTAAAGAAGAATAAAGACCAAACTCTACGAGTCACTCATCATCACCGTCCTGCTATATGGTGCAGAGGCATATACGATGACAACATCTGATGAATAGGCGTGATGAGTTTCCTAAGGAAAGGTTCTGCGAAATATTTATGGACCTTTGGCTGGAAACAGCGAATACCGTAGGAGATGGATTTGTACGAGATATACGAGGACATTGACATAGTCAATGTCATAAACTTCTTTCTTAGTTCTTGAGATATCTTTATGCGCATGCCCAATTCTTCCAAAGACGCTGTTCATCTGTTGATACCGTCCGTTTCGAAAAACTATAGCATATAGCTGTTCTTGTATGGAATCTTCAAGTAAAATTGAATTTAAGGTTTCTTCTTATTTTTGTGACGTGAATACCACCATTATGTAAACTAACAAATAACGGTCTAATCATGCTCACACTATGCAAAAGTGGAGTTATTTGTCGAGCATTTCGTACTATTTATATTCCCCCATGTTAAGATAATTGGCGAAAGAACAAACTCAAAGAGTCAAATACTAAATAGTGTATAGACGCGTAACTTTTCTACAGAGTGTGCAGAGCGTACACATATTTGTAATGTTTGACAGCTGGAGAAATGAAAAACTGTCAACAGGCGCATTTTTTTTTACCCACAGCGAGACATTTTTTCTTTTCACATTTATTTATTTTTGTTGAGCCCCTCGTAAGCACCCAGAGAGCGAGTGGGTGGAGTGCAATACTTTACCGTTAGCATTTTAAACAGGCAGAGGGCACGAGAAACAATTGTCATTTACCGCTACTTGGCTCATTCGCGTATTTGCACAGTTTTCGAAAACGGAGCGGCCGCCGCTGTCCCAGCAGACTGACAGCGCCCGTCGCAGAAGACGTGAGGCGGCAAATGGCAGGCGACATTAACACATCAAACATTCATAGTTTGCGCAATAAGCAGTGGAAAAAGAAGAAGAAGACAGCGCAAAGCACGCTATTTTTGGTGTCACTTGCGCTGCGCCATGCTTTACTTACAAAAACACAAAAAGCGAAATATCAAATGCAAAATTTGCATGAAATATTTATGCAAATAAAGTGCATGGGAAGGCATTACAAGCAAGTTACGTCATTAAATTTAAGTTTTGTTGTGCTTTGCATTCGTTTGCCTTTGCTTTTGCTTTCGCTGAAAATTGCTCTTAATTATTTCATTTCGCTGCTCCTACTTGTAACGCGTGTGAATATGCTTACTGCCTACTTACAGTTGTACGTAGTTGTTGTGGTATTGTTGCTGTTGTAGTGTTGCAGAGCGCCGACCTCGTGCGCGCGAAAAACGACCAAGACTTGTACTAGTAAATTATAATATGCCTTAATGACGTCGTTTTACCGAGCCTCAAAATACGGGCAAACGCTTGAGAGTTGGCGGCGTGTAGGCGGTCTGGGTGTAGCGCGTACACTTTTTTGTTGTTGTGGAGTAGCTTATGCGCTATGTAGTAGGACGCGGTGCAATTAATACGTTTTCCACTTGACTTGTCTGACCAGTTTTCGTTCTAATTACGCTGCTGTGTGGCCATAAAAATTATTGTGATGACATTTGGTTTCCTCTGCTATTAATAACTGCACATTTAATCTCATGAATGAGTTAGTTCCATTTTTTACTATGCCGATTTGCATATGAATTCATAATAAATACACGAAATGCAGCATTGCATCCGATTACAGTTACTTTATTTATAGAAGTTTGCAATATTTTCAGTTTTTGGTATAAAACAAAATTGTTTTTGTTTTTGTTCAGCGAATCATGAGACATCGGCGGCTCTAGCTAGGTCTTGTTGTCAGGTTGGAAGAGAATACTTCAGTTTTGTATGTTTTCGATTAAGTACCTGCGGGTGGAAGCAGAGGAAGATAAAGACCTCCACTCCGTTGGAAAGACCAGGTGGAGAAGGACCTAGCTGCATTTGGTATTTTGAATTGAAAAAACGACTGGCACACTGCTGTTAACTGGCGCGCTATTGTTAACTCGGCTATATCCCTGTAAGCGTTTCAACGCCAATGAAAGAGAAGAAGTACATACATATATCTTTCCAATGTCATTTCCTTTGCGTGCAGTTCTAAATGTGGAACCTTTAGTGCGTCTCTAACTATATTCTAAATCAAAGGCTTTGTTTCCTTTGGCTGATCGTGATTAACGCTGACCTTTGTATTAACTGTGGCCATTTTTCAATGTTAGCCAAAAATAAACTATTGACGTGTCAGTGTTGGAAGTAACGCTGTTAAATAGAGTTGTCATTTCCTGCCAATAAAGAGGTCTGTAGGAAAAATAAAGCAAATTTTGGCAGGTCTGGTTTAGGTTAAGAAATTTCAATGGACTAGAACGATTACTCGGCGTGATTTCCAGATGTATTCTATAAAATACATATATAACAAAGTTGTTTCTCGAACTCCAAGCAATTTCATTTAAACAGACACCAATATTGCTGCAGGGCTCCTAGAAAATTTTTATTAGGTAAACAATTATTCAGTTTGTGTAAACTTGGCATAACTGAAGGTTCAAGTTAGCCGATCCCTCGATTTGTGGGATCTGTACTTAATAACAAGTTACCCTCGTTTCCGAGTGGGTTATCAGCAACTAGTCTCAACCGAGTATTTTAGGCCGTAACGTGTATGTCAAGGTGTTTGCGTACATTTTTCGCTGGTAATTTAGCTCTCTCCGCGCTTAATGTGTGTCACCTTAACCGCAAAGTTTATCGTCCACCGTCGACAATGCTGTGTGTGTATACTCGGAACAAGTACATACCTGGTCGAGTAGTGCTTGGTGGCGTGGGGAGTATAAGGGCCATGAAACTTTGCCAACTCGTTGCGACACGCTCACACGTGAATTGCACAAAACGGACCTAATTTGCGCGCAGCTGGGTCCCACGTCATGGTGGATTCGGGCAAACAAACACACACACACGCCTACTTGTGTTGCAGCAACCGAAACCACAGCCGGTGGACAATTGTTTGCATAAATGGCTCAGCGACATTGTTGCTGTAGTTGTCATTGCAGTTAGATGCTCGCCTGGTTCGGCCAGCGGTTATGCGCCGTGCGGGGTCTGCTTGCGCTATGCAAATTTGTGACTAACTCGCTAACTCGCTGAATGAATAAAAGCGCGGTGCAGCGAGCGAATGGTCGTCAACGGTCGTCCACGGTCGCTAACTCGCCAACCAACCAGTCAGGCAAGTGCACATGCAACACCGAAGCAGAAAACTTTTCCACTTCACGTTACTTAAGTGAATTCGCTTTGTAGCGCTATGGAAATCTCAACATACAGACATACAAGTGCGTACATAAATACGGGCCGGCGTGTGCGCGTGGGAGGGCCAAGTGTTCGCGCTAGGCCAGTGGGTCTGTGTGAGTTTCATGTGAGTGCAGGCTCTTTTGTGTTTTGATGCTGCAAACACTTTGCCGCCAAAAAAAGCTGTTTGTACGCCTGTGTGTAGCTGCACTGTCGTAACCAATGCAGCGACAAGCGAAGTAAAAGTAAACGTGCAACGGTAAAGGTTGAAAGTAACGGGACAATTCCTGTTAGCTGAAAACGCACTGTGGAATGTTTTAAGTAATAAATTGAACAGATTCTTGAAGAGTTCGGTAGGACCACATAACTGCGCCCAAAAAATAAGGTGACATTGTATTTATTTTGAAAATTTTATTTATTCTTCCAAATCAATTTCATTCCCTTCAAAGTAATCCCCACTAGATGTACATTATGCCAACGTATTTTACAATCTTCGAAACACTGGTTGTAGTGTCACTTTTCGGGATGGCCTTCAGTTCCGTCTTCGCTACTGATCAAATTCAGGCCAACCTCAAACTATTTGAAAATCGAACAACCGACTCGATACCAGTGTAATGAGATTGTGGTCTCTGCCTAGCCGGCTTATCGGCTTTACAGTTTCCAGCGATTGCTCTGCAGCCGGGGATCAGTATTTCTTTGATTAGTTTGGTTATCAGAGTGCCGAGCGGTATTTATACCGCTAGCTTCATGGCAGCCACCTCCGGTTGCAAGTCTAGAAGTCCGAAACTAGAGTTCATGATGTCACCCGACTGTAGACCTATCTGTGAAAAAGCTCACTGCAACTCTTCTCCAACGAATTCGCCTCGCCCACAAATCACTCGCAGGTGTTTCGAGCCGAGATGGGTCTATATTGCGCCTTGATATTCTCTTCCAATAATATTTAGCGATAGTATGTGAAAGCATAGGGAGGGGGAAGTAACCGAACTGGGCTAGACTTTATTTCCCGAAGGTCTGTCAACTCAACAGCATTTCTCGGAATTATTTGTTGAATATTTTTTGTTGTCACAGCAACGTAAAGCAGAGAGCGGAGATCGCAACGTATCTCATTTTACTACTTAGCATGCTGAATTCAGACTAGAAGTAATTGAGCGTTCTGAACTCGAACTAAGCTCCTTAGCTCTTTATATCTATGAATAATCTGTACGATTTCTATTTCATATTTGGCATCTTGGGAATGAACTACAACTGCCATCGCTTCAAAAACCATTGTAGAGTAATGAATTGAACAAACAAGATCCATAATTTTAAAGCCGCTATCGATCTGCTCAAATCCATTCAGCCAAATTGATTCGCTTTACACAAACTCAGGGTCCAAAGGTCGACAAATAGTCGCGGTCTACACTCAACACTCATCATTCCCCGTGCGTGTTTGTTATAAACTACAAAAAAAAAAAAAAAAACAAAAAGAAACGATAGTCACTATTAGAGTTTGGAATCAATTGAATTTGGCATTCAACAATCTCCACTCCACTGTGTGTAGCGCGGCGCACACAACTTTTTCAGTGTTCACTGCCACCGGCATTACAAGCTTGTACTTTTCAGTGTTGGCGTCAATATGCACGGTGCTGGTGTTTGTGTGCGCTTGAGCGCTCAAAGCCAGCTTCTGGTAGTAGGATGTCAAGCGGAAATGACTGAAAGAATACACCGCACGCTAGACTACCTTGAACTATAAACGTGCAAGCGAACTTTTTCATGCGGTCGCTGGGCAATACGTGCAGTTAAAACGCGACCACTGACTGCTGCCGCTGCTACAGCTGGTCTTTGGCTGTGGTTGTGGCTACACAGCTGTGACGTGCGCGATAATAACACGATGAGCGTGCCGTGCGATGATGATGACGTTCGTGGGTATTCACATAAATATATTTTTGAGAAGAATTAAAAATAGATATATATATATATGCGAGGAAGGTGCGATAAATAAAGACTAATGTTTCAAAATATCAGCTGCATCTGACTAGTAGTTTTGTTTTGATCGCTTGAGAGAGTGGGCGTATTCGCAATATTGGTTGATGTAGCTATCATAGCTTTAGAAGGAAATCGCGCAGTGAAATTAAAGAGCGCTTGAATTCTTCTCAAAGCCCTTTCTCGGTGAACGAAGACCAAACTCTACAAGTCACTCATTATTCCCGTCCTTCTATATGGTGCAGAGGCATGGACTATGACAACATCTAAGCTTTACGAGTACTCGAGAAAAAGGTTCTGCGGAAGATTCGATGGAACGAAATATACAAAATTGCCATAGTTTAACAAATTAAGAGATAGCGGCTATGTTGGCTAAGTCATGTGGTCCGAATGGATGAAAACATTTCAACTCTGAGAGTATTTAAAGCAGTAACCGCTGGTTGAAGCTGAGGAAGAGAAAGACCTCCACTCCGTTGGAAAGACCAGGTGGAGAAAGTCGTGGCTACACTTGGGATCTCCAATCGATCTCCAAGGCAGAACTGGCGCGCTGTTGTGAACTCGTCTGTAACCGCGTAAGCGGTGTCCTCGCCAATAAAAAAGGACTCTCTATACAGTGACTTTTAAGGTCTAACTTCATTTTTAGTGAACCACTACTAAGTGCACTGCAAATAGATGCATGACAGTGAATTGGACTAGAGAAGATGTCGTGTACACCAACCTTGGGACCAATTCACAGCATTTTTTACGTAATTTTTACGCACAATCCGGAAAGAGTGTCCACATCGTTTCATGACAATCGACGAAACATAGATCCACTGGTATCTACTACATAATAGAGGACGGTCGAAACGAAGGACGAAAATGGAAGACTGTTCTATCGGCCTGATTCACAAGGTGTGATTCGCATCGACTACTTGAGGAAAGACAATACGGTCATAAGGCTCTTCTATGATGACTTATCGGGCCGATTTGCCGTGGGATCGTTGGAAACTCGGTCCTATTTGCCGAAGAAAAAATGTTTAACTATGAGTTCACACTTTTGCTAACACTTTGTCTCGTCCAAATTGGTCAATTAAGCCTACGATCCACAGCCTCATCCAACATACTCTTCATATTGGGACCACATACATCTACTTTTTATTCCCAAACTTGCAGAAGTCATTGGCCGGGTAGAAATTTTAGGCAAATGAGGAAGTTATTGGCACTCCAGGAAAAATTATTTTTCAGGCGCGCTAAAGAAGTTGAAGCGTTAATGAGTGCAGCGTACTGGTCAGACCATCCTCGTATACATATCTACTGAAGTTATACGGGCTCAGAGAAATTATAAGCAGATGAAGATGATCATATAGTGCTGGTGATGATGATGATTTCATGATTGTGTTCATGCAGTGATGATCATATGTTGATTGTGATGATGATATGATGTTGAAGCTAATCATTTAGTCGAGTCGCCACAATAGTTAAGCGCGTTGCAATCACTATGCGCTGCCTGTCGAGGTGTAAAATGCGCCATAAACGTTTCTTGCTCGGGCAGCTGTCACGAAACGCCCCGCGTATATGAAAATGGCAATTGCGTGAACTTTGTTGCCACTGCTGCTGCTCTCTGTTGCCGCTGTTGCTTTATTACAAACGCAGAGGCAGAATTTAATTTCAATATTTTTCATATTTTCTGCCTCTTCTTTCACCGCATTTCATATTAATTTCTGTTTTGTGCGGAAAAAGCGGGTAAAGTTTTGCCACGGGCACGCTCTTCCGGCGTACGTGAGTGCGTGCGTGCGTGCGTGCGTCCAAGTGCTTGTGTGTGGAAAATGTTAATTTGCACTGCACAATTTTCTATGCTTAATTAACTGACTGATGCGTACTTCATCTACAAAGCTCAAACACATACATAGACATATGCATAAGTTCTCACGCGCCTGTAGTGGTGGTGCGGTTGCAGAGTTGACTGACTGATTGACTAACTTACAACTAATGAACTGTCTTATGCGCGCTGGTGTGTGTGTGTGTGTGCTGTTGCATGAATATGTGACTGAATGTGCTTGCCTCTCAACTGCAGCTTGGCAGCTGCTTCCTTCCAGTAGTCAGATACCTGCTTTTTCAGCCAGCCATTTGAATGAAATTTAATTATTCTCATTATAATGTTGCAACAACATTTGCTTTTTCGCCTCTTCCGCCCCTTCCGCCGCCCGTCTTGCTTTTGCACTTTAACATTTGATGACTGCAGCAGCAGCAACATTTTTCATGAATGACGTGAGCCATTTGCCATTTACAAAGCCATTGCCGGGTTGACACTGACGCTGACGTCGACAGTGGCGCTGACGCTGATTTCGACATTTATGATGAGCGCAATGTTACTGTGAATTTATGGAATGAAAAATGTTCTCCACGAGCAATATACATGCATGCAAGTCTGTAATCACATTTGTGCATGTGTATGTGTGTGAGCGAGCAATTTTGCTGCTGGTGCCGTCGACGACGACATGTTTTTACTGCCTATTCAACTGCTTTCTTGCCTTTGAGGTGTGAAATGAGTTGACGTTTGTAAATATGTACTTACATACATAAATTATAATTCATTTACATGCCTACAGACATAAATGTATATATATTAAATAGCTGCGTTTGTAGGTGTTTAAATGAGTTTGCAGGTGATAAATATATGCGTCATCGCTGAATATAACGATTTTGTTGTTATTACTATTATTACGGCTGTTTAAAATGTGTATTCAGGCATGAATAACTGTAAATGTATGTCTGTAGGTACTTGTCTGTATGTACACATATATATATATATAAGTATTTGTTTGTACGATTTTATCACTCGAGTGGTGTAGTTTACGAGCGTTATTAATAAATGAATAAATATATGATAGCGTGCGTAATTACAGTTACTTATATATTTAATAATCTATACCAAATTAGAGCGGGTCTTTTTTAATGAAAACGCGTATATGGGAAATGTTCTACGCATTATTCTGAACAATTTGCTTAAAATACCCCATCAAAGCAGTGATCCTTTTTTGAATCGATGAAAAGTCCAATGTAAAGCGTATAAAATCATAGACTGGAAAAAAGGGAAATAGATCATCAAAATAAGGTTATGTTTCTGCTTGATAGGACTTCAAAGTGATCATTTATTTTGAACTTTTGTCCGACAATAACACGATTAATTGTGAAATGTGTCCCAAAAAAGGAGGACGTAGGACGAAAGCATGCCCGACGTATGGAATTTAAGTGTGCCATGGCCAATTCACAAAAACAGAGTCCCACAGTCTGCACAAATCCAACAGGAGAAAGGCCTCCTCAACATCGCATAAACGGCTCTATCGAGCGTATTGTGGGGAAGATTTCAAGCTCACCGCCAACAAACTGATTGGACCTTACCAGTGTGGCTTTAGCGCTGGAGAATAAATTTCTGGCCAGATATTTACCATGCTCCAAATCTTAGAAAAGACCCGTGAAAAGACGGTATCCTCGCAAAACTAATACGGCTATGTAAACTGACGATGAGCAAAACCAAAACCTCCGCCAGGATCTGGAAAGACCTCTCCAAGCCGATCAATACCATACGAGGTTTCTATCTATCGTGGCACTTCTTCAATCTACTGCTTGAGAAAATAATAATAATAATAAATCCTTTCCCAACGGAAAAAAAGATCAAACTCTATAAGTCACTCATTATTCTCGTCCTGCTATATTGTGAAGAGGTTCGAGAGAAAGGTTTTGCGGCGAATATCGCATTCGAAGGAACAAAGAGACTTACAGTTATAAGACGAAAGGCATAGTTCAGTGAATTAACGAGACAGCGGCTACGCTGGTTAGGTCATGCATCCGTATGGATGAAACCCCTTCAGCTTTGAAAATACTCCACACAGTAGTCGCCAGGTGAAGCAGAGGAGACCGTTGGAAAAAGGAGGTGGAGAATGAATTGGTTACTTTTAGAATTCTCAATTGTCGCCAAATTGCGCAAAAATAAAACGACTGGCGCGTTGTTGTTAACTCGGCTATAACCGCGTAAGCGTTGTCTACGCCAATAAAAAAGAAAGGATTCTTAAATTAAATTCACTTTTCATCGCCAATGACAATTCGATGCAAAACTGTATCTTCCCCATAGCTTTCAAACGGTCTGAAATTGTTCGTTGTGCAACAGGGCTGCCATTTGCTGTTGACTCAAAGTATCATCTTCATCCAACATTACTTGCAGTTCGGCGTCTTCAATCTTGTATAGTGGTCTTCCACGTTCTTCACTTCTCACATCAATATCATTATCTCAGATCCATTGAAATTATCTTTTGCATGTTGCTTCTGACGGAGCATGATCACTTGACTAGCGTTCTATGGTACCTTTTGCAGTATCTCTCTGGAAACTTGAAATTAAAGTTTTTCACATATAATCACTTTTCGGTACAAAATTTGGCATTCTCAACACAATGATGAAAATATGATATTGTTTGTTCAATGACTGTGAGGTTATTGAATATGTTCGACCAATGTTATGTCGACAAACAGAAAAAAATTAAAGCTCGTTCACAACAAATATTCTCTACTAACCCATTTGTATTTTAACTCGCATTTCATACCAGTGCACTTGGTATATGGAACAAATAGAACAATATAGAAAGTATTGCGACTGAAATTGGTTGTAGTTCTTATTGACAAAAGTTGAGTTGTTTCAATTTCAATTGAACTCTAGTCGACTCAGTAGTCTTGTTTGTTATAATATTATATATTAGTACATAAAAACAAAATATCATGTAAAAAAGTATAAATTTTTCTTAACTTTGCATATATTTTAAATTTCATTTCAGAAGCAGTAAATCTTTCTACACAAGGTGGTAAGTTTCTAATCTATAATTTTAAACAATAAACTTAACTTATCTTTGAACTATCCTACGTAGATGATCTCGAAAACTGAATATCAAAAGCACTACATATAAATAAAGTGAAATTTGAGGTAAAAATGTTCTAATTCGGAGTTAGAGCTTTACGGCCGCCATGAGAAAAATCCACTAGGAAACGAGTTTTTCATATTTTTTTAGCTTGCTTTAGCTGAGCTTTGAACCAATGAACCACTGAGCTCATCACACGAACCGCAATCAAGCTGTCAAGTTACTCAGCTAAGGCGAGTATGATTTTCCGACTTATTCCCGACTCCCCAAATGTAAAATTGCTATATCGAAAAATCAGCTTATCTCAGATATTTCATTCAATTAGTAAATCTGTACTAGTAAATTTGCATTTATTTATTTATACGCATGTTATCCTAAGGCTACTTTAATTGTTCTGATAAAATAGATTTTTGTTTGTTTTGAACGAATTAATTTTTAAATTTAATTCGATAAATGGCAAATTGTGTGTCAACATTTGAGCAGTCTTGTATAGACATACGGAAGATGAACAATTTTAAATATTCCTATGTATATCGAGTTTTACAAATATCATTTGCACAGTTGCACATAAATATTCCTTAGTATCAACCAAGCGTAGATTCGGTGCATAAAAGCATATCCACATTTTATAAATTTCCAATTTTGTTCTCTGTATTTATTTTGTATGCAAATTTGCACCAAAAGTTCTCTTGTTTTTCCATTTGTTTTGTTTAATGACTTTTGTATTTGATTTCATTCGATTATATTTGAATATGTTGATTGACAACATATTTCTCTGACAGTCTATTAAGTGAGTTAAAACAGTTAATAATTGCCTGCAATTACGGTTGAAAGTATTATCTTTCTTATTTTTTATTTTTGATTTTGATTCAATATTTCTGATTTGTTTAACCTTTAATTTATTGCGCTGAAAAGTCGATGTTCCCTACTTAAAAAAAAAAAAATGGCAACTTTAATTTTAATGCGAAAATTTCATTATCATTCGAAAAAACATTATTTGGCATTTACTTTTTGAAGATTATCTTTTCGCAGCGGCTACGTCTCAGATAGTCCACTCGTTGAGTCCGATTTTGGATGACTCGTTCCAGCATTTTGACTGGTAACTCGCAAATGGTACACTTAATGTTTTACTCCAAGTTCTGAATCAAAGCGAGATTGTTATAGACTTTCTACTTTAAATATACCTTCAAGAAAAAGTCTAACGGTTTGTTATCACAGTGTTCTCTCTATAAATCCATTGATTGAAACCAAATGTCAACGAAGCGCCGAGTTTCAATTTCAGACATAAACTAGTCGGTTATCATGACGCTATAACGATTCCCGTTGACGATTACGTTCTGACCGACATCATTTTTAAGGAAATATGAACCGATGATTCCACCGGCCCACAAATAACACCAAATCGTTTTTTTTCTGGTTGAAATGGCAGCTCTTGAATCCCTCCAGGTTGCTCTTCGTCCCAGATGCGGCAAATTTTGCTTTTCTTTATCCCCATTGAGCCAGAAATAGATCTCATCGCTGAACAATATTTGGCTCCACCACATTGGATCTTCTTGCAACTTTTCAAGAGCCCATAGTGCGATGAGATGTCGCTTGGAAAGTTCGAGCGGATTAAAATTCTTGCACAAACTGTATTTTGTACACTTTCAATTTACGATCGCGATGTAAAATGCACAAAGTCGCTCCATATGTTAGTCCGAGTTGCTGTGAATGACACCAAATCGATACTCCACGGTCTTTGTGTACACTCTCAGCTACGTATGATATATTTTCTTCACTGAAATTCATTATCCAATAATGAAAGTTGGGTCTCAAGAAGTGTGATGGTGTAGCGAATAGTGCGTTCAGTTGGCCGATTATGTTGACCATAAGTCACGTCGGAATTCAACTCATTTCGTCATTTGAAAGCGTATCCGGTCTATCACAGTGATCCTCCAACTTTTCGATACCTTTTTATACTCTCGCAACAAAGTTGCTAAAGAGAGTATTATAGTTTTGTTCATATAACGGTTGTTTGTAAGTCCTAAAACTAAAAGAGTCAGATATAGGGTTATATATACCAAAGTGATCAGGGTGACGAGTAGAGTTGAAATCCGGATGTCTGTCTGTCCGTCCGTCCGTCTGTCCGTCCGCCCGTGCAAGCTGTAACTTGAGTAAAAATTGAGATATCATGATGAAACTTGGTACACGTATTTTTTGGCTCCATAAGAAGTTAAGATGGGCAAAATCGGCTCACTGCCACGCCCACAAAATGGCGGAAACCGAAACCGTGTAAAGTGGCATAACTAAGCCATAAATAAAAATATTAAAATGAAATTTGGCACAAAGGATCGCAATAGGAAGGGGAATATTTAGACGTAATTTTTTTTTGGAAAAGTGGGCGTGGCTCCGCCCTCTACTAACTTTTTTGTACATATCTCGAAAACTACTATAGCTATGTCAACCAAACTGTATAGAGTCGTTTCTTTTAGGCATTTCCATATACAGTTCAAAAATGGAAGAAATCGGATAATAACCACGCCCACCTCCCATACAAAGGTTATGTTGAAAATCACTTAGAGTGCGTTAACCGACTAACAAAAAACGTCAGAAACACTAAATTTTACGGAATAAATATCAGAAAGAAGCTGCATCCAGGCTTTCTTTAAAAATTGAATATGGGCGTGGCGTCGCCCACTTATGGACCAAAAACCATATCTCAGGAAGTACTCGACCGATTTCAATGAAATTCGGTATATAATATTTTCTTAACACCCTGATGATATGTACCAAATATGGGTGAAATCGGTTCTCGATTATCACTTTATCATGCGAGAGTATAAAATGTTCGGTGACACCCGAACTTAGCCCTTCCTTACTTGTTTTTTAGTATGATTCGGCATTTGCTTCAAAATAGACCACAGTTTCAGCGATTATCTCCCCACTCGATGAAAATTTCTTCCACAGAGCGTTAGAGAGATCTGATAACAGGAAATAATCGCTGAGGGTCACATCTGGAGTTTGCGATGGAAGTGGAAGCAATTCGGGTCCTAATTCATGGATGTTTGCCATCGTTTTCACTGACACTACGACACGATGCATTCTCTTTGTGATACAGCACTTTCTTTTTATTCAAATACCGCCGCGATTTCGTCTTTCAAATGGTCCAATTACACTATGCAATAACCGCCGTTGATGGTCCTTCCGCTTAAAGACGGTAAAGAGAATTCCATGCGCATTCCTAAATACAGACGCCATAAACTTGCCAGCTGACTGTAGCGTTTTTCCACGCTTTGGAGTGGGTTCATCGTGTGCAGTTCATTCAGTTGACTTCGATCATGTTTCATCCATTGTCACAGTGTATATGTGTGTGTATATATACAAAACCTCAGGTTTATACGCTTGACCGTCTCCAAGGTCCGGTCCGGTTCATCAACTCATCGTTGTTTCTGGTACACAAATGAGATGATTTACAATTTCAGTTGATATCTTTAGCGTGTATGCTATCTCGAACAACTTCACTTTACGGTTAACCAAAATTAGTTTGTGTAAAGGCTATAAGGATATGCCTTACTTTACTTTGAGTTTAAAATCGGCGCCAATATGTGTTGCAAAGAACCGATAGGAGCGCATTCGTGGTCAATCAAGAGGGAAAGAACCATTGACCAAAGAACTTTAACTTAGATGCCTTGTTGATTGTTGTCTCCATTTTTTTTCTGAAACATACTATATGTAAGAGCGGCAGGCGACTATCTATTACATATACATTCGATAACCTCGTCTTCTAACACGTCCTTAAAATTGTTATCCAAAATAGGAAGCAAAGTAAATCTATGCAACCACAATTAATTGAAAATTTTAGATCACCCTACGTCTTCCTTAGGCCAATAAAATTGGAATAATTATTGCAAATATGCTCTGTGCTTTAATTAGATTATGCCCAATATGCATTAATTAATTATATTTAGTTATTCGGCTGTGGCTCTGGTGGCACACATGTTGTGCAAATTTCTACAATTGCCAGAGGACCGAATCGTTGTTTTTGCTATGTTTAATTGCACATGTATGTACATATGTGCCCTCATTTGAATCAATTTTTCTGTAATTTTTTTTTACTGTTTATAAAGCAATATTTAATAGCATTAATTAATGTGAGGCCGCAGGCAGTTTGTTGTTGCTTTGGTTTTCTGTTTGCCGCTTTGGTTTGTGTTTTCGCAATTTTTTATTTCGCTTTTGCCAATATTTTGGGATATCAACACTAGTTTATTTAATTAATTTATTTTCTTTTTTGGTTCAAATTTATTTCAAAGGTTTAATTGCTTGCATTGGTGCCAATTTATTTGACTTTGCGTTTCCGCTCTCTGGCAGTTCACCGAATACATACCCAAACCACGAATATATATGTGGGCCTACATACGAATCGGTATATACATACATATATACAAACATATATTCCACATACAATGTTTCTATAAACGCAACAAGCAATTTATAAATGAAGTTTTTAAATTTTGTGCTAAAAGTATATAGTATATGTATATATTTATGTACACACATTCGTACATACAGTGCTGGTAGAAAAAATAGCATTGCAATTACTATTTGGCAAATATGAAAACTTTAAATTTTTTCAACCGTCTTCTGTTCAGTAATTTGAACATAACACTGTTATTTGAGGGACGTTCCATTCTCTCTATTGGGACAACATTTCACTCTCTCACAGAAAGTACTATTGAGTTTACTCGTGATGCGATAAGGAATTTACTAACCGATAGTATCTATCTTAAAAAATAAAGTAAAAAAAAGACAATTAAAAAAAAAAAAACATAAAGTACCGTTCAATGAAATTATATAAAGAGCCTTAACTAAGCTTCAAATTAAATATTAGAAAAGTGGACGTTGTATCACCCTCTAAATTTTTTAAGGAGCATACCTCAGAAACTACTTCATCTATTTCAACCAAACGCTCTTTATTTAATAGTTAGTGGTAAAGATAATGTCGTCTCAAAAAGTAAAAAACGTTAGCCTAAAACAAATCACTGGCCCTTCCTAAGGACAGCATTTCGAACAGAGTAAACTTTATTAAACTTTATTACTACTGAGTGGCAGCACTATCCAGTGTTAGACTTTCCGACCATCTTTCAAGCAGAAGTTCTTGCTATAAGTCAGTTTGAACAAATCAATCTCCAAGGCAACAGTCGCAACCAGCGTATCGCTATACTCAGCGATAGTCAGGTCGCACCAAAAGCGATCTGAACTTATGAGGTCTTTTAGTGAAAGAGTGTATAGGAGGGCTGAACTGCCTAGCAGTTTGCAAGCGCTTACAATTGATGACAAAATGTTGCCGGCAATAAGCTGGCCGACGAACTAGCTCCCTCTGTGGCAGCGTCCAGGACCATGCATTGGGGTGGATCCACACACAATAAAGGAACTGGAGGAGAGAGTGTGGAGAGAAGAGCACTGGCAGCTGACAGCAGGAATACGCCACGCCAACCTACTACTGGGAGGGTACCACCTTGCAAGGTTTAGAGATATGATTAACCATCCCCGAGACAAATTTCCTCGCCTTGTCACACTCTATACAGAGCACTGTTGGCTCAGAAAGCACTTGTCCAACATGGGTATAGTCTCTTGCGCAAACTGCCCGTTTTCGATATGGAACAGGAAACTCTAGAATACGTGATTCTATATTGCCCAGCAATTTGCAGAAGCATGCTCAAGACCCTAGGTTCCAATTACGTGAAGATGACCTTTGTGACCACATGTGACATAGAACCATTATCATATAGACCATAGGTCGAAGTGATTATTTTCTTCGAAACCGATCTTTCACTGGGCCAGTTGATACCGGTAGAGTTGCAGCGATCTGCAAATAGATTGAGGAGAACTTTTTGCCATAAATATTTAGAGGTTCAAAGAATGTTTTTATCTCTTTAGTACATAATATTCTCGACAGAATGTGAAGTTCAAAATGTTTTTATTCTGTAATAAAATTTGTTAATTTTTCCA
This sequence comes from Bactrocera latifrons, assembly GCF_001853355.1. Lineage (NCBI taxonomy): Eukaryota > Metazoa > Arthropoda > Insecta > Diptera > Tephritidae > Bactrocera > Bactrocera latifrons. The sequence goes on along the minus strand of NW_017537086.1, from coordinate 16,811 downwards.
CTTAGTTCATCGCTAAAATATAAAAATTGTCTTTGAAGTGACTGAAACTGATAAATAATAGGTTAATTAACATTTTATAAAAAAATTCGGCTTACTTTTTGACCACTTTCTTTTAATTTCATAAAATAATGGTACTATTTTTTTCACCACTGTCAATATACCTACCTACAAAATTACAGAAAAATGTGTGTGGGCTGCAAGTGGTGGCGTTTGCGGTGCATGAGTTGGAGGCTATGTTTTTAAATGTAATAATTTCCGTCTAGTTAAATCCATTTTTGTATGAGAAATAAATTTTATAAAGAAAAAATAAAAATAGAAAAAGCTTGCGCTGTCGGCTTGCAGTTATTTAATCTTATGAAAATAGTGTTAAATAATTAATATTTATTAAAAGCGCTAAGATTTCAATATTTTTGTACTGACAAGTGCCACTTTGTGTTCGCACAAAAACTACCGTAATCTCACAGATAAGCTGGCATACAAACAGACATTTCTTTATGAATTGAGGCAGTTGATTTGATAAGCGAATTCTTATTGACTCTGACTCTAGTTTCATTAATTTTATTTTATTTCTACGCTTTGTTGTTAGCATTTCTATTTTTACACACACATATTGTTTTAGAACTCTGGTGTTCTTTGCGTCATGCGCTTTGTTTTGTTTATTCTTTTATAGGTTTGGTTTGAACTTTTTCTTTCATTTATGCTCCGCCGGCATTATTAGCTACTGACAGAGCAGCAGTGACAGCGTAATTGCTGAGCGAGCACAAGCGATGCTTCAGTGACGAGGTGGCCGAGAGGTTAAGGCGTTGGACTGCTAATCCAATGTGCTCTGCACGCGTGGGTTCGAATCCCATCCTCGTCGCAAAGTTCTATTTTATAATTTTTTGTTTAAAAACAATTTGTGTTTTCTTACTTGAATAGTTCGTGTGAAGAAGCACATTTTCATTTCAAAATGCTAACGAATTTAGTATTTGTTTTTCAGGGTGCTTAAGGGTGCTTAAGGGTGCTTAGCTGCTTTGTGGAAGAGAACTTTTTGTTGCGGCGCTTAGCTATAATTTACTTAAATATGGAAAGTGGATACTTAGATTTTGTCGATGTTTTTCTATTCCCAAATTTATTTTAAAATAAAATATAATAAAAACTTGAAGCTACGATTTCCCGAATTGCTCGTCGAAGTCTTTTTAAATCGGAAGTTCAATCATGTGTTTGATAGCAATTTCAAATCAATACTGGTGGAGTGTGTCGGAATTTTTTATATTTAGAAATTCATTCCAAAATTTTAATTAAATTTGTAGCCTATAATACACAAAACTACTTAAGGATTTGACAAATTTTTTGACGTCCTTGCAAAAATTAATTTATTTAAGGATTTGATGGAAATTTTAAAGTAGTAATGGTCGAATATATCTCAGAAATCGGTTTTAAGATTTCAGGTGAAGCTGCTTTCTGCTTGGAGCTTTTTATCCGAAAAGAGTTGGCAACAATTACGTTTATTGTGCTGATTTTTCAAAGTTTTTACCCAAAAATTGATTATAAGGTGAAGCTAATACGAGGGCTGCTATATATATTTCTGGCCTAATAATGAAAATAGGAATATTTATCAACGAAAATGGTTTTATTGTTTTTCAAAATATTCTCCATCAAGATTTATACACCTTTGCATGCGCTCAAATCAATTTTCGAGGCACTTTTTCCACTCCTATTGAGACAACTCCAAAACAGGATTTTTGAATTCTTCAACAGCATCTTCTGGCGACGAAAATCGTTGACCACGCATTATTTTCTTGATGTGTTGGAATAAAAGGAAGTCATTGGGTGCCAAGTCAGGGCTGTACGGCGGATGACCCATCAATTCGACGTTTTGGCCGGTCAAAAGGGCGCTGGTTGAGAGCTCGCATTGTCATGGTGCAAATGATTCGTCTTTTCTTGTTCGTTTTTAAAATTTCTCCGCAGACTTCAGGCAAACAAATGGTGGTGTACCACTCATAATTGACCGTCCTACGTTGCTCAAGCGGAACAGTCGCCACATGACCAGTTTTGCCGTAGAAACAGGCGACCATTTGCTTCGAAGTGCTTCTTCCACGAACAACTTTCGTTGGATTTGGCTCGTCTTTTAAGAGCCACACGGTCGAATGCTGTTTTGTTTCGGGCTTATACGCAGAGATCCATGTTCGTCACCTGTGACGATCTTATAAACGTCTTTAAGAGCACCGCGATCGTATGTTTTCAGCATTGCTTTACACCAATCCACACGAGCATTTTTTGAGCGATTGTCAAATTGTGCGGGATCCAACGAGAACACACCAAAACAACAAAAATTAAAATCGTTTATTGACCCGATTTATCGAAGTTTTTTACACAGAAATTGGTTTTAAGGTTTCAGGTGAAGCTAATATTACATTCTCTGCTCGAAGCTTTTTATCCGGAAAGATTTGACATGAACTAGAAACATTTATTGACCCGATTTGTCGAAGCTTTTTATCCGAAGTATAAAATTGTTTGATAAAAATTAGTAACGTTCATAGGACCGATTTTTCGAAGTTTGTTCTGTCCAGAAATTAGTTTCTTGTTTTTATAGAAATATAAAATCAGTTTGGAAAGACTTTTTCAAGGGGTTTGTATATTTAATTTGACTTCAAATTTTGACAGAAATTTAAATTAACATTATGTCTTATTGTTGAACTTGTTTCTATACAAAATTTTGTTTTTAGAAAAAAACTAAAATTATAAACGATTATAAAAAGCTACGAACTGGGCGAATCTGTCGAATTTTCTTTCTATACAGAAATTTATTTCCAAATTTGATGAAAGTTCGAAACGAATTTTTCAAAATTTTTTCTGTCTAAAAATTGATTCCAAGTTATAGCCGAAGTTTGGAGCCAATATTACACGATTCGCTGGAAGTTTTTTGTTTGCAGAAATTAATTTTAAGGTTATTAATTTGGCGATATCATTTCTATTACGAAACTAATTTAAAGCTTTGATAGAAATTTTAAATAAATATCCGATAGAATTTTGAAATGGTTATCTATCCAGAATTGTAGATAACATATGACAGAAATAAGAAATCTTTATTGTGCAAATTTGGGGAATTCGTTGTATGTATGTGGCTCAAGATGGTTGGGAAAGAAGCTCTTTGATTATAATATTAATCAGCATTTGCTAAAACCAATTTCCGTATTATTCTTTTGATTTAGATGCTACTTGGGTCAAAAACTTTTGTCAAAAATAAATAAAAGTGATGCAGAGCAGAAATGCAACTTGAACATATTCGGATTGTTTTTTTTAATAAAATAATTTAATTTATTCATGCGTTCGGTACCGCTTTATCTATGAGGTTATCTATGAGACTAAATGCTAAAAGTGGTAAACATAAAGCGAATTTTTGGTATTCTCGTTTTCATGATTTAGTCCTCCGATTTGACTCTATATGATTTCTTTGGATCAAATATTTAGATTTGACTGAAAGTCAAAGTTGAAAGCCTCCCTTTGAATGATACCAAGTAAATGACTGTTGGAAGACTAGGTTACATATTCATTTTCTCGGTCTCTCCATTCTTTCTGAACGACGACTAGACGACTGACTGAAGACGGTCTCTCTATTCTGCCTGAACGTTATTAAAAACTTCAATTCCAAATAAGTTGAAAGTAAATTTAAGCAAATTTAGTAATTAATTTTGTAATTGTGAGTCACCCTGTATCTTATTTACGTCAATAACAAAAATCGTTGCCTATATCAGGGCGATTATTCTTATAATATTGAATATAGAGAATAAATTATGGTAAAAATTAAAAAGTGAATTTTGTGAATTTGACAAAACAATAGTACTAACTTTTTAAATTAATATAAAATTAAATAAACAACTTTTTAAAAATCTAACTTTAATAATGGTTTTGATTTCTCTTTTTGCTGATTTATAAATAATTACCTTTCTCTGCCTCAATATTTGTATGATAAGAAATCAACTGTTTAGGTTAAACTATATTTCAGTAAAACTTTGAGGTTTACTTTGAGGTTCACTTTTTCATAATGAATCATATTTTTCTGCGATAGTCCATCAAAATATTCAAAAAACACTTTGTTTTTTACTTCATTCACTTAAGTGAAATTTTATTCCATTATGTTGGAAATTTTATTACCCACTATGGTTTTTATGTTTTCTTTTTTATCACTTTTATTATTGTGTGTTATAACTCTTCATGCGGATTTTTATCAGAGGCACCTTTGTTGATTTGGTGATTTTAGATTTTCATTGCCAACGCCCGCCATTGTTTGTCTTTGCCAGCGACATTATTTTATTGCCAATTGTTTAATCTCTTTTGCACGTTTTTTTTGTGTGTTTTTTTTTTGTGTTTTTTTTTTGCTTTTGTTGATGTGTATGTAGTTCTTTTCTTTTACACTTTCATGCCGCTGCACATTTTCATTCATTTCATCTATTATTCATGCAATGTTTGCTCGCCTCCGTTACTCATTGTTATGCAGCAGCACACTCAGCAATGCAAATAAAAGAATTCTCCGATTTCTTTTGTATATTTTTCGCTGTTTGTCTTTTTTACTTATTTATTTATTTCTTTTTTGTCTAGTTTATTGCTAATATTGCTGTTGTTGTTTTTGCTAACGCCCAGCAGCTAGTTTAATTGATAGAACAGCTGGTGCGAGCAAAGCGGCGGATAACGTGCAGTTCGAATCAATCAAATGTAGCATTACGGCTTAAGCTCCGGGGAAAAGCCCGGTATATGCGTAAATTGATTGGAAAAATTTTAATAGACAATTTTGTCGCATTAACTATTTACGACTATTCCCGGTATTTATAATTCAGCTGCTGTTGTTTATCAAATATTTACACGATCGGCTTAAGTGTCTTAAAATTTTGTGCAATATTCATGTATATAGCATATGAGAGTGGCAGAAGAACGCTCAACTCGCTTGAAGTCTTCCATAAGGTGTGTAACGCCACTATGGAGAGCTGTTAAAATAGCAATCTACCTTGCTTAAAGGTACTTTTCAAGACTTTTCAAGAACCCAAAGAACGACGCGATGTCACTTAGGAAGTTCGAGCGGCTTCAGTTCTTGTACAATCTGTTTTTTGTACGCTTTCTATTTAAGTCTTCGTGTACACTCTCAGCTACAGCTGTTATATTTTCTTCAGTGCGTGCTGCATATAGTCCATTCGTTCCAATACTATACAATAATAGATGCTGGGTCGCAAGATGGGTGACATTGTTGCAATAAGTTCGCTCAGTAGGTCGGTTATGTTGACCATAAGTTGAGCGCAGCGCGCGAAGTACATTATTTACAGAACTTGAATTTCCGTAATCACGTAATCGTTGTTCAAGCGTAAGTCTTTCTTTAATGAAACGCCAAACAATACTGAACAAAATTAACAGAACAGTATGACCCGACTCACGCGTGTTGTGACAAAAGACTATTGAAAAATTTACCTCTACTTGGATCACCCATTATTAGTATGCTTGTTTCAATCACAGTAACAGATTTTACATTTTGTTTCGACTTAGTCATATATTTTTCGAAGAAGCAAATGTAAATAATAATTTCATTCACCTTCGCCTAATTGGCTGAGTAAGTAAAACAAGCAACAATGACCCTCTCAAGTGCACTCCAGCAGCAACTGCTAAACCGGCCTAGACGACAGTGCACACACACACATACATACATTCAAAATTTGTATTCACATTTCATTCATTCAATTACTCTCTCGTTTAGCCAATCGAATTTGCAAATTATTTCGAAAAGCTTTTTTGCTCAAGTTCGAGTGTCTTCTTCAAAGAATTTTGTTTTAAAATAATTTATTTGTTTCTACCTAAAGCGTGCTATGTACTTGTGAAAATATATATGGATGTAAATGTTTGCTTTTTGAGCAAGGAAGTAGCAGCTGCGAGAGTTTCGAGAATTTTGTAAAATAATATTCTACACTTCTTTGTCTTATCGAAATACTGTTCAAGAAATTGAAACTTTTTTAAATTTGACTATAATCTAGCTATCAATTGAGTGCAGTTATACTAGATTAAGTGTTTAAAGTAATTTTTCTAAGCTACATCCCATAATTGGCAGTTATCCTTGCTGAAATCCTTTTGTTTCTCATTTTGTCGGAATTCTTGTATCAATAACACCGGTCAACACGATTTTTGGGTCTGACACATACATGTTAAATTTTACTTTCTCCTATGACAAAAATAAGGAAAAAATATTTTTTTCCGGTTAAAGTTCGATTTCGTAGAAATTAGAGCAATTTTTTGATTTTTAAGCAGAAATTACTGATTTTTATATTTTTCTTACAATTTCTATAGATTATATTAAAAAACTTTTTTTTTAGATACAAGAGCCGTTTTTATTCAAGATGTGTGATAAACAATAATATATAAATGTAAAATAACAAGAAATTACTGTCTAAAAGGGAATATTTTTTGTATTTCTTTTATGCTCATATGAGCTCTGTCGTATTAAACCCTAAATATTATATAATCTCCCATCATATTCTCGTTGTACTGCCCTTGATATCGCGGTTCAAAGTCCATCACATCTAGGTGAAAACGTTCTCCTTGCTCCTCGGAGTAGACCCCAATTGTTGTCTGCCATCTTTGATTTATGAAATAAATTAAAATATTCTTATCGATGAAGATCAGCCCAAAGCAAACTTAAAGAAATCAGGGGTGTTGTGGAATCTGATAGTTGTCGGAATCATAATTGAAACCGATCAAAACAAGCAGTAGGTGTCATGAATTCAGATATTATTGGTTCGATATTCGAAACAGAATTTGTATCGGTTTTAGGTGTCACAGAAACCAATTTTATCGGTTTTACTGTCAGAAACAAATCAAGGAGATAGTCGCACACAGATTTGAAATGTAAGTTAAGAAATCAAGTTATTTGATTGTTATTAATTTAATTTAACTTTATTTCTATAGGAGAAAACATAAGAATAAAACAAGAAATGTCTTAATTATTGAGTTTTAGAAAAAAATTCGGATGTTTAAGGGGGGAGCCTGATTCATATCATTTAATAACTTATGTTCAAATTAAATTGAAAAAAAAAAAAAAGTGTAAAATTATAAAAAAAATTTAAAATTTGAAAAAAAAAGTGATTTTGGTCTAAAAAAAATTTACTTTAAATATATGTTCAAACTTAACCTTTCTTAGTTTTTTTGTCATATTAGTAAACAGCTGATTCGAATATTGCTTTTGCGTATAATTGAATTCAAGCAATGAGAACAGAAACCCCAAAAAAAAATTTTTTTTTGTTGACCGGTGTAATTATTGCCAACAGGGTTTTATTCATAAGAGTTTTCATATTAAAAACATCGAGAGTTTTCCAAAATGTCTAAAACTTTTTATTTCTATTACAAATTAAACTTGGAACCTTCAAAAGTGCCAGTAAAACCTGGATCCGCTAGCTATGCGGCGGAATGAAAGTCAAAAATGGATTGATGGGGGTTCTCAGCTGTATTATATTTTAAACAGGTTTTGTAATTTTATTTTTAAAATTTTAAATTTTTTCGAATGTCTAAAAAGGTATATCTAACGGGTGATCCAAGTAGAGAAATTAAAATTGAACTTTCTGTGGTTTTCTTTGAAAAATGGAGAAAACCTCAAATGGATCACCCTTTAATATGTATTTGCCGAAACTGACTTGGTTTTATAACCGATTAAGAAATGTTTATTTAAGCAATATTAACTTAGAAAAGGAGAATACCTTGTGAACGATAGCTGAATAATTATAAGACCAAAAGAGATGTTAGAAATAAGCTCGCATCTCGTTAATCTATCTCAATCCTATAAACTCTTGTCATTGTGTTAATGGAACATAATACCGCTCCTATTGGCCACAGCTGGGCTCTTCTAGGCGATTTTCTTCAGATTGGATAATTGTTGACAGTAGTGTCAGAGGTTGGCATTTCGCTGAAAGCGAAATCCATCTAGTATTTGGGTTAGGTGGAAATCCAGGCCATGTTCATTTAGCATTTGGGTTTGGTTGAAATGCAGGTCCCTATATTGTCTGTCTATTCACGAATGGATGTCCGGTATCAGTCCGTGGCTCCACCGCCTTTTGAGTTAGGTTTGCTACTGCTGCTGCCATATTGTTAAGCTTTGGAATCTCTTTTTTTTTTGCACCTATAGAATCTACAATATAGCTGGAACACACACAACTTTTATTTGATATTGTTCCTTATAAGGCGTTTAAGGTTTTATTCGCTTTAACTGCAGTGTATTCTTGGAGATCCCTAAGTTTGAGGCTTGAGTCTATTATTACTTCCAAATACTTTAGTTGTGGCTATGAATGAATCTCACATTCCCCTATACTTTCCTCAACTTTTTTTTAAACGTATGAGCAAGACTTCTGTCGTTTCAGCTCAGCCAGTTCTAAACTCACTGAGCAGTACCATTGGCCCAGACTGCTCCGGAGGTTGTCTGGGTACTTAGCTGCTGCTACCAGATTAAGTTCGTCTGCGTATGCAATTAATATAGCGGTTTTTAGTGGGTGTTGCTTTAGTACACCATTATACATTAGGTTCTATAAAAGCGGGCCGTGTGGTACTACAACCGAAATGGAGCCATCATCAGTATCGAATAACAGTGGCCTGTTTTCAAAATAACTCATAATAATTCTCTTCAGATATTGAGAAGTGCGTATGTTATACAGAGCCTTGATTAGGTTTGCCCACTTTACTGAATTGGAGGCATTTTTCAATTCCAGGGTGATCAGTGCTCAATACTTCTTTATTCCGCCTTTCCATCACTTGCCATTTAACAAATTATTTTTCCCTTGATCTTCATCATCATTAACAGTTCGCTAGATAAATGGAATACCTTCGGGTTTTCTGCATTATTTGTCATCCAAAGTGCTCTGAAAGTATATTCAACTACGACGTTGCCAACAGAATATACCAAGAAACTTTAGTAACTACAAACGCTAAACTACCTCTCTTCCGACACCATTTTATGTTCTGAGTCGAAATTCCAGGACAAATTCATGACTGACAATTCCTGTTTCCTTCCTGCACAGCGCGAAACTCTTGTAAAGCCGTTAGAAAATATCTATAAAGTATCATAGCCTTGTATTTCGACACTAATTTCCTCTCTACTTTCACCATACATACAACTAAAAATTTATTGCTAAGAACATTTCTTAGTTCTACAAATAATTTTACTGATCGACGTCGCACAGATGTATAGATACACATGTCTCTAAGATACATAAAGCCGGAGCGGCAATACAATTCCAAATTCTCAGCATGATGCATCGGCAAGATTCGGCCGCAACTCGTGTGTGGCGCGTGCCTCTCTTGAGGGTATTATGCTAGCAGCAGCTCACGCTATCACTACAAGAACAAACGCACTCACCTACATATTTAATACATAGTCGCATCGATCGTCGCTCTCTCGTGCTTAGCCGTGCGCTGCACGTAAGTATCTATAGCCGATGAGGTTCGTGGCTGAAAATAAAGCATTCATACAACCGATTTATTTTTAGGACCTACGCTTCATGGCAGCCAAAACCGTTGAAAACTCTGTCTGCTCGAGTCCAAATTGAGCGTGTGTATTTAGACGGCGCGAGCACATCGTGGCTGAAAGGTACTCGCGGCAAGTCGGAAAAGTGTGAAAAATCGGTGAAAATACTATATAGAAATATTTATATATATTTGCTTAATACAAACCCTGCAGGCAGCAGCCCTAGCAGTAAAATATTTGCCATAAAGCGCTATTAAGTATTTAATTACGTGTGGGCCCCGAGTGTAAATAATTTGCTGTAATAATTAAATAAATTCGCAATCATATATGGTTGTAGTACATACGTATATTTACTATGTAACGAAATTTCGGTGAGGTATGAAAGTGATCGGCAAAATCGTCTTAATACCCAAGTGTGTATCTATAATAAAATTCGTGGCGCGTACAGCGTGTGTTGCTGGCGTAAATGCCTCCAACGCTGAGGGTGTGTGTGTGTGTGTGAGCAGATACTCGTAGCAAGGCGCTTGTTTTTGTTGTCGGCTATATATTTTGGATTGAATTTGAAATTGTGATTTCGGCACGAGTCCACCATATAGACGACGGGTACGTTACGGAACGGCTTGTACTCGTGCATGGATGGCTCAACAGCTTTCCGCTTTACGCTCTCGTTCCTGGCTGCGCTGCACACACACACACACATACATACAGCTATATACTGTGTGCTATATGCTTTTCGAATGAAAATTCTTCTTGCGTGTTAGCTAAAAGTTATTTTTATAAAACATAATACATATATGTTTTGTATAAATATGCGACTGCCAGCAAAATTGTGACCGCATGTGTTTAAGTATTTGTGTGTGCGTGCGTGTGTGCAAGCGCATTATTCTATTGTCGGAGTGTGCGTGTGTGTGCGCGCTTGCTTTAGTGCCATAGGAAATCTCGGCATTAGCTTGTTAAATCCTATAGCAGCGTAAAGTCTATAGAGAATAAAGCAATTAAAGTGTATTGAAGTCGAAAGTACGCAGTGAAGAGCCCAACCCCACAAAGAACAACAACACAAGGGTGAACGCCGCAGGAGCCAATGGAAATGGAAACAAAGTGAAAAAGTAAAAAAAAAAAAAATTATTAAAAAAATTAAAGAAAATTAAAAAAAAGCAC
>NW_017537086.1:2860-5432 GCF_001853355.1 Bactrocera latifrons | reverse complement strand
ATAATTAAATAACACTAAAATTAATTAAATAAAAATTAAAAAACCTACAATCCAAAAAGATTAAAAATAAAATAATGCAGTTAAATCGATTTTTTTAGGTGCAGCGTTTGAAAAATAGTTGCTTCGAGTTTACTTACAAAAAAACTTACAAATACTTCATAAATCACGCGCGTGTAAAATTTTTTCTTAACTGTTTTTGCAACCGTTCACACCAAACCTTATTGCCTACGCCGCTGCTGCATGCATTTGCCGAAATTTACTACTACAACTACACCAATAACGACTTTTTCAATTGCGCCAGGCTTAACGGTTAAGACGAGGAGCATGCGAGCATTATTAGGTTGCAGTCACACACACGGTTCACGGACACTCGCTTAGCGCTGCGCTGCTAAGTCCAAACTCTTCGACCGTCTATTAAATTGTTTCAACTCGTGATACACACACCGGCACAACGCACGGCAACTAGGTATGAGGAATACATATAATCATAAGTATATAGTAGACACAAATGTGTGTAGAAGTCACTAGCCATTCTTATGCTATGAATCACTAATTATTATTTTGGCTGCTGAGCACGACCACCCTCCCTCCCCACAACACAAACAAGCGCGGCGAAAAGCAAGCGCTGCCGTTTATTACCTGTGCATGAGTGCGTCGGCGAGCGTTTAGCGTCATCGTGTTTGCCGAACACGTAAGCTGATTGAGAATGTGTTCTGATAACGTTTTGTACCATTTTGTCTAAGTTGGTCAAATACTTTCAAAGTCACGAATTCGATGTAGTATTATTTCTGTTGTATGATGTCATGGCTTCTTTTCCGAATCATTAAGTACTGCTGTGACAAAATGCTTTGATAGCGGTGTTTTACGAAGAATATTTGATAAAGAATTGTGTGTTTTTGTTATTGGCACCTTGGAATTTCTCAAGAGACAGTTGAGCGTGTTCTGAGTTGCACTCGTTAACAGTTAGTTGGACGTTATCAGCTGTTCATTGGAGTGCCCTCTTATTGATCAAACGCGATTTGTCATTGTTGTTTACTGTGTTGAAGTCCATTTGATAATTTCATGTATGATCTCCCACAGTGAGCTATTTACTGACGTCACTCGTGTTGTAATACTCAGTTTAGGTTCCAATCAATACAAATTAAAATAATTACGGTAAAAACTATAAAACGATTGTTCAATATTTATTTCGTTGTTTGTTCGTTGTCTCTCAGAGTTAATAAATATGTTTTTTGGAACTATTACAAATTTTATTCTTTCATACTCTGGCAACATGTATACTCTGGTAACAACTTATAATATTTTTGTGCATATAACGGTTGTTTGTATCACCTAAAATTAAAGATAGCATTTTATATAATATAAATATGTTATGAAGTTGACGAGACGAGTCGAAATCCAAGTAACTGTCTGTCCGTCCGTCCGTCCGTGCAAGCTGTAATTTGAGTAAATAAAGAGATATATTAATGATACTTCGTATGTTCGCATACAAGAGTTTGGATTCACAGATTGGGTCCACTGCCACGCCCACAAAATGGCATTAACCGGAAACCTACAAAGTCTCATAAATAGGCACTAAATTAAGATAGACAATTCTATTTTGCCACAGGGGATCGCAGTAGCAAGGGGCATCTAGAAAAATGGAAACTTTAGAAAAGTAGGCGTGACCCCGCCCTCTGATGAGTTGAGTGTATATCTCCTAAACTATTAAAGCTACAACAACCAAGTTTGCTGAGCGCAAATGTTATAAGAATTCAGACCGACAGTGTGGAAATAGATTAAATCGGAAGATGACCCCGTTCATTCCCCATATAACGGTACTGTTCAAAACTACTAAAAGTATAATAAACTAATCATTAATACTCACTTTTTGCTGAAATCGCTTATCACGGGAACCGACCGACCGATATCGACTTAACTTAGTACGTTTATCTTTCAGTGTATCCGAATACCGAAACCGGTCCATTTTATCATTTATACGAACAATTGCCCCGACGCCATGCAATGAAAACGCGCCCCAAACCATGATGCCTCCACCGCCGGGCTTAATGTAGTTTTTGGTATACTTAGAGTTAATGGCTTGACCTTATGAACGACATACACATGTTTTTCCATCTGGAATCACCCCACTTATCTTCGCTTCAAAGCACTTTCCTCCAAAATTGTGCTGGTTTGTGTCCGTAGGTCTTTGAAAATGCCAGTCGAATTTTGTTGTGTCATTTTAACAGGAGTGGTTTCTTCCTGCTAATCTGTCCAAAAAGTTGAGTTTCTTTGAATCGTCTACCTATAGGCTTTCTCGGCATGTCCACACAATATTTTTATACTCCCGCAACAAAGTTGCTAAAGAGACTATTATAGTTTTGTTCACATAACGGTTGTTTGTAAGTCCTAAAACTAAAAGAGTTAGATATAGGGATATATATACCAAAGTGATCAGGGTGACGAGTAGAGTTGAAATCCGGATGTCTGTCTGTCCGTCCGTTCGTCCGCGCAAGCTGTAACTTGAGTAAAAATTGAGATATCATGATGAAACTTGGTACACGTATTTCTTGGCTCCATAAGAAGGTTAAGT
>NW_017537086.1:0-2325 GCF_001853355.1 Bactrocera latifrons | reverse complement strand
TTCTCTATATAATACATTAGGAACTAATGATGATAGCGGAATGAAACTTTACACAAATACGGTATTTGAGCTGAGGTATCCCTTGTGGAAAAATTGTCGTGATCGGACTATAATTTTTCAAGGTCCCTGATATCGAACACGAAGAACTCAGTGCATAATCTAACCTAACCTAATCTAATTAATTTTACAGCAAAATAAAAAACTATGTAAATGACGGATAATGAAATCTCGATTATCACTTTATCACGCGAGAGTATAAAATATGCGGTGACACCCTTCCTTACTTGTTTGTCCTTAACTTTGATCAAAATCTCTTTGGCTGGTTTAAAAATATTGGCTGTACTCTTCCGTACTATGGTCTTGTCCACACTAATATCGGTTTTATATTGGCTTGGTTTTCTGGGTAACTTTTTCTTGACACAAGAAGGGTCTTTTTTGTTGCATTTTTCTCTAACACAAAATCCATTTATTAGTTTAAGAGACAAAATTTTGAAAATAACTCATTGTCCAATTAGTTCTGCTTTTTTTCAATGCATTTCCTCTATTTGAAATGGGATCGTAAATATAAATGCATTTAACACATTCATCATGTAAATATATTTATGTAATGCATCTCGCTTGCACATCGGCATTTTGTATGCCACAGTCGTTGTGGTGTAACGACCTCAGCTGGCGCACCCGCCGTCGCCGGCCATCAACACCTCATCGGGAAAAACAATTTTGACATTTTGAAAAATAGTGTAGGCAGGAAACTGTCGTTTTGTCTTGTACGGAATTTATTGTGCCGTTATAAATTGAAATACTCATTCGAATAGGTGTGTGCGTGTGTGTGTGCTTTCACTGCCGAAATGTCAATGCGAAATGCAACGAGCAGCATTGAGGAATAACGGCCAGAAGACAAGCTGCACGCCAAGGCAAAATAGAATTGACGAGTGAACCCAAAAAAAAGAAACAAAATTTTGAAGAGGCAAAAATATTTCTGTGTGACAAACAACTGCTGTTGCAACAACAATTACAATAACAACGAGTGCATTGCCAGCACGACAAGTGATTTCGAAGAATTTTCGTATTTGCATTCGCATTGTTGCTGCTGCACTTGCGAACGACTGACTGACAGACAGACGACTGCAAATTGTAAATGCAGCGAGGAGCATGCGAAAAACAGCCACAAAAATTACAATAAATAATGAAATAAATTGTGTGTTGCCAAAATAATTATTGAAAATGTTACGCGACGTTATTTTGGTGGCTATACGAGTGCTTACTGACTTGTTATTGACTGCTTAAACAACAATGATTTGCTCGTTTTTAGTAGCCGTTTGTTGTTGGTGTTTTGTTGGCGTCAAGCAGAAGCGATCTTGACTCGAAAGCAATAAAAATTAGCAACAATAAGCAAACAACTAGTTAATATATATATGTATATATGAATGCATGTATGTATATGTGCTTCTATACTTTTCATTGGGCACCGAAAGTCGCCTGTGGGCGTTCGCCACCATTTGACAGACTGACAGCTGAATCGGAGACAATGCAAAAAATAAATCAGCTCAAGGGTGAGATATTTTACGCGTGCGAATTCCTTACTTCGTTATTTTTAACACCGAAATTGAGTTCTTTAAGAAAGCATAAATTTAAATTTGTTTAAAGAGATAAATAAAAAACAGGGCAAACCCTTATTCTCGGCTGCATAGGAGCTGAAATACCCCTCACAATGAAAAAAATTTTCAACCGCTCTATTTTGATCGTTCAGTTAATATGATAGCTATAGAATATAGTGCGCCGATTTGAAAAATTCGTTCGAACATTGAAGCGTTTCCTTGGATAATGGGCCATGCGAAATTTTGTGAATATATCTTGCCAAATGAAAAAGTTTTCATGCAAGAACATGGTTTTGACGGGTCTGTTTGTAAGGCAGCTGTAGCTTTTAGCAGTCCGCAGCTCTTTTGGAAGAAAAGAACATGTACAAAATTTCAGAACGATATATTAAAAACAGAAGGACTAGGTCGCTTATACAGGTACAATATCAACGTTTGATATTCGTACGAAGTTCGTCAATCGTCGCTGGCTTGTTGATATAGACCGTAGACTTAACGTAGCTCCACAGGAAATAGTCTAACGGCGTCAAATCACATGACTGTTTGAACCACATTATGGCCAAGTCCATGTCATCCAATTCGGGCCAAAAATATTCGGTTATCATTGGGCGGCATCGATTCACATTCACAGTAACGTGCCGGCCCTGAAAATCACGAGAAGTATGTCCCAATGACGCCGGCGGTGCATAAACCGCAGCCAACCGTAATTTTTTCGGGATGCCATGGTGAC
>NW_017537085.1:212441-222528 GCF_001853355.1 Bactrocera latifrons | reverse complement strand
TCCACGGCACTTTATGCATATATTTCACTTTCGCACTTCGATTGCAACCAAATTTATTTATTATTATTATTATGTTAATTATTATTGTTTTAAATTTGTCTGTTATAGGTGCCTTTCGTTAAGGCTCGAAGGACCATGAATAATTTCCTGCTTGCAAATAGAAGTACAAGCCACCTCAACGTCTCTTTAATAAAAATGCTCACTTTACAATGCACAATCATTTAACGTAATTTTTATTAAGTTCTTATAAAAAATATTAATATAAAATTTATATTAACGTTTACCATTTTTGCGAACAGCAACGTTAACTTAAAATATTTTGTACCTTTTGTGAAAATTGAACATTTTACCGTTTTTTACATTTCTTGCGCATCTCGATACTATGAATAAATAAATCCGAAAGTTTACATTTTCCTGGGAACCTCTTGCGTTAATTTCAAATATACTTGTATTTTACACGTTTGTAACAGAATAAATTCAGAAGTTGAGAACAACTTCAAGTGAAGTGTGAAGTAATTCTTTTTAATAGAAATTTTGGAAAAAATATGCGGTGAGTGCGGAAAATGTGGTACATAAAACAATACAGTGTGATATTAAACCTTTAATTTTTTTCCTGTGAGGGTATGTAAAGTCTAAGCACAGAAACTTCAAACTTAATGGCGGATGCTTTTTAAAAGCACTTTTTTAATGATAAAATGCCAAGTAATACTAAACAAAGATATCATGACAGCTTAGCACGACTCACGCGTGATCTGTCACGAGAGGCTTTTGAAAAAAATATTCAAAATTATATATGGAATAAAAATAACATTACACGTAAATTGTACTCGCAACTACTGCCATAAGCAAGCAAGATGTGAAATGTGCAGCAACGCCTAAGACAATAGAATGCAAACAAATAAAGTAACCTATGTATTCTTTAACAAATTTTAGAAAGAATTACAGCACAAAATTTGTTTACCATTGAACTTAAAATAAAGCTTCATAAGCGCAAAAACAAATTAAAAGAAGTAATGAAAAGCTAACATTTTGCAACCGAACATTGAACACTGAAGACATTATTCGTACAAAGTTTTATATCGTTATATTAATTGCTTCGTGATTTGTGTACTGGAAGCTGAACGAATCAAGAATATAAAAACAATGCCACTTACTAAATTTTGTAAAAATTGGTTTGGTCGCGTCCCGATATATTTGATTTCACCAAAAAGTGGATGGTGCCATGCCCATCACAAGGCTCTCTAATACCATCTCGCTGGTAAAGTTTAATGTCTCTGGCTTAGAACTTAATTAAAACTGATTGAGCTCTTAGTAGTTTTTAACAGTGCCGTTATATAGGGAGTGAATTTCACCCATTTTCACTCAGTTAGTAGAAGTTCTTATAAAATGTGTACTCATAATTTGATTGTTGTAGCTTAAGCGGTTCAGGAGATATGTGGCGGTGGTCCGATTACGGCCATCTACAATTTTTTTTGTACTAAGGAGCCCACATACCAAGAGTCATCGAGATATATCAATTGTTACTCAAGTTAAAGCTGAATACGTTTCAACAGAAATGACAAATCGTTGGAACTCAAAGGAATTCATAGAATCAAAGGTTATGCACCCTTTTATTCCCATAGCTGTGTCACAATCAGTCGGGTTCTATTACACACACAACCATTATAATGACAGATTCAACTTTGAAACGCACATAATGCGCCGCATTCCAAAGAATTTGGAAATTCAATTGGATAATTCACTGCTTCGTCTTCATTGCCAAGACGATCGGAATTTGCCCATTTCGCATTCTTAGCGAATACGATGTAAAAAAAACAGGTTCAGCAATGTCATTTTTGTTCGTATCCCATAATTGAAGCAGATTTGAAGGCTGATATGTTGAAGTGCTCATCGCGAAAAGGGTGCGAACTTCAGTGGCATGCGAAGTAGCTATCGCATCGTCCATCGTTTGACTCCAGTGATTAATATGTTCCCGCAATTGTAATTGCTGACATGCTTCTTAGAAAGCTGCACACACCGTACCATTCACAGCATGCAATGACTAAAATGAAGTTGATCTTCGCATGCATTCTATGTATAATATCAATGCATTTGCGAATGCAGCAATGTTCTCGCAAACAGAGCTCTGACGCTAGTTGAGAAAAAACTCGTCAATGTCGATTTTGTTGTTGGCTGTATTGTATTTTCTAAGTTGAAATACATGGCCTTCTCCAAATGAAATGAAGATGCACAACTGTGGGAAACGTTCATAAATTGAACAAGCATCTTGCAAAACGCTTCATTGCAGTTCACGTATAGACCCATTCGATACTTGCTGATCTCATCTCTTTCAAGGCCAATAACCGCCATGTGGCTTCCTTTTTTGACGTACTTGCAAACGTTTTTGATCAATTTCACCGAACTGTAATATTCAAAATTGATATGAGTTTTGAATGTCCGCCATGTCGCTTCCTTTTTTGACGTACTCGCAAACGTTTTTGATCGATTTCACCAAACTGTAATATTCGAAATTGATATGAGTTTTGAATGTGAATTAAACAATAATGGCGAATATGGTAGAATGCATGTGTTGTCAACTTCGTTATTTACTTCTCTAAATTCAATGAGATCATTTCCAGCAGAGATAAAGGGATGTCCAACTCCAGTGAGAGAGCAATTGCTAAACGCCAAAACCTACTGAACTTTGACAGCTAATCGAGTTCAGTAGGTTTTGATGTTTAGTAATTGGAAACAAGTGATGGCCAGATTGAAATCTTACCAAAAAGGTATTTATACGGAGGGATTTGTTGCACTAAAAAAAATGTTAAACAATGAAAATTAAATAAATTTATGAAATTTAAATTTATTTGATGAAACCTTTTTTAATGCCAAGCATCATAGTATTATTTTCAATGGAAAATTATTTAAAACATTTATTGATTAAGACCTAAAAAGCTTAAAAAATTTTATTGGATGTTGAAAGGTTAAAAGTCAGTTGCATTAACATGCCATAAAAAGATTTAAATAGGCCACTATATAGTAATTTTTGTTCGCACTAAATGTAGGGTATTTTAATTTAAATGCCCAAAAATTATCATTTGATTCGATCTGGTCATAATGGAAAATGTTACAAAAAACCCTTATTTTGAGGCACTCTCGCACTGGAATAAGTTGGGCAACCTATTATCTCTGATTTCCAGTTTGCATTTCCGAAAGAAGAGCACGTGGATAGTGTTTCACACAAGCGTTTCGTTAAGCGTTTTTTATAATATTTTCCATTATGGCCAGATCGAACAAAATAAGAATTTTTGGGCATTTTAAATTAAAACACCCAACATTTAGTACGAATAAAAATTACTATATAATGGTTATTTATTATATGGAGAAACTATTTAAATATTTTTAAAGTATATTAGAACAACTGGCTTTTGACCTTTGAATATCCAATACCTTTAAATTTCACAAATTTATTTAATTTTCGAAAAAAAATTACTATATAATGGTTATTTATTATATGGAGAAACTATTTAAATATTTTTAAAGTATATTAGAACAACTGACTTTTGACCTTTGAATATCCAATACCTTTAAATTTCACAAATTTATTTAATTTTCATTGTTTTACATTTTTTTATAAGTGGTCTTGTACGATGCAACCACTCCCTCCGTTTACATATTTTTTTGGTAGGATTTCAATCCGGCCATCACTCGTTCCTAATTAATAAACGTCAAAACCTACCGAACTCGATTAGCTGTCAAAGTTCAGTAGGTTTTGACGTTTAACAATTGCTCTCTCACTTCCAGTGAGAGAGGAGTTAAACATCTCTTTATTGCGATTGTGGTGTCTGCAAGGTTCATAAAAAATATTGGTTTTCATTACTTCGTATACTTTTGGATCTATCTCTGATCAGGAATTTCCGCTGAAATAATTTCCCCAACTTAATCAGCTGTAACCATCATCCACCAACCTAAGGAGAATGTTTGCGTCAGCAAATTCCTTTTTTTCCCTCAACAGTATAAGTACATGCTCTAACAGCATCATATATACATACGTTGCTTCAATATAATAGCAGAAACAGTCATAGCAGGAACAGTCAAAAACGCTACTGCCTTCCTCCCTTTTCCTTCCTCATCGGCAAACTGACTGTTTCTGCTATCAAAAACGCAGAATCGTGCGTCGTGTTAGCTGATTCGACCTATCTTATGGGCGCGTAATGTAAGTGCCCAGTGAAAAACGCTACTCCCTTTTCTCTTTGGCGTCGGATGACGTGAGAATCTACAGCATTTTGGTTTTTGCCGTCTAAACATGTCAGCTGATTGCTCTCTCACAACCCAGGGTTGCCAATATCTATATACTGTAGTAATTATCAACTTTTATAATTCAATCTGTTCAATATGTTTGAAATTTTCTTAAAATAGCTCAAAATTGGAGTCGAATGCTATTATTTATAAATATATAAACTAGTTTTAATAGTCTGTTTTCAGTTTTGATATTTTATATTATAAAAAATTTTAGTTGAAAACATAGATGTGTACAAAACTAGATATGCGTATTGAGCAGTGGCAACATTGTGCAAATGAAAACAAACAAAGATGGCTGAATGCTGCGTTTTTGCCACGTTTTTCACTGGGCACACATTTTGCCGATGAGGACGGAAAAGGGAGGAAGGCAGTAGCGTTTTTGACTGTTCCTGCTATAAGGCCCACCAAATATCGCAGTTGATAGTGTAAAAATGGAAAAATTATATGAGCAGAAATCAGAGTTTGACAAAGGTGAAATCTTATATCCAATTCACCAATTTCAACCATATATCGGACAATATTTAAAAAAAAACATTAGGAAATTGGGAGATAATCTCTTGCTAATAATGGTGATTCTTTTGCCTTAATTGGATACAGATATATTCGGTTGACTTCATTCCTTATTTATTGGATAACTTGTGAGCTCTTTAATGAGAGGAATAGAGAATCCAGAGAGTCTATATTTCTGGTAAGGATATGTTGTCATTCTAAAACTTTATAATCGGAATAAAAYATTATCTATCCCCTTATACAGGAGAAAGAGAGTTTAATAAGATTTATAAAAGAATTTCAAACTTCCAGTTGCCTTAATACCATATATGTACGTAAATCGTTCTATATGCAGGACTAGTGAAATGAAGTGAATATATGTAGAGTTGGAGATACTGTAGTGTAATTAATGTGCGGTATCGATCCAGGAATTATTCAGCACGTTTCCAATTATTCACATAGTATCTACTGGATCTCCCAGTTATTGGTTGATATTTTTTTCATATACGCCATATATTAAATTTAGCTTTGATTGAGTTTATAATACCATATGTATTATCAGGTATGGGTACATTTTTAGCCCGCAAAGTAAGCAAGGTGCGCATGAGGGTTAGATGAGGAGAATATCAGTTTACGGAGGGTTCGCAGAATGGTTACGCCCAGAGATAAAGAGATGTCCGACACCAGCAATTACTAAACGCCAAAACCTACTGAACTTTGACAGCTAATCGATTTCAGTAGGTTTTGACGTTTTCCAATTGGAAACGAGCGATGGCCAGATTGAAATCTTACCAAAAAGTCAGTTGTTCTTTAAAAAGATTTAAATAGTTTCTCTATATAATAAATAACCACTATATATATTTATTTCATATCGGAATTGTAGAGTTGTGTGAACAAAAAGAGGTAAACATGGTTTGCAAGTTTTAGAGTTTCTCATTAATATTTGTTTTTATTTACCTTCGCATGGTGGGAAATTCTAATCACTGTTAGGAAAAAATTATATAAGTTATATCTGTATCTAAAAACAATTTTATTTAATAAAGAAAAAGCACATTTTAAAACTTCACAACACAGAACAGTGACAAAACAATTAATAGTGGCGATGCCAGTTGTAAAAATTCATTTTAGCTACAATTGGGAAAACTTTTCACAAGTTGTGGGCTTTTATACGTATATATGCAAGGCATAATAAAAATGCTTATATGTATAAATATATGATTTTTGATATTTTCAGTTAGGTTGTTTTACCAAAAAATATTCAAAGAATCGAGGTTTTTTCTATAACTTTATATAAATTTGTTAAATGTTAAAAATCTAAGTTGCATCTGAAAAGGTATTTTTTCAAAAATATATGAAATCGTCAAATAAAAATATATTTGCGCGGTATGGTATTATTGATTGAGAGTGGCTAAACACACAAATAAAATACAGGGTGGCCCAAAAGAAACCAAGGGGTGTAAAAGTTTAATAACTTTTTCGTTTATTAATTTTTTTTTTCATTTTTTCTTTCAGATTATATAATATACAAAAGGGAAAGATTTTACACTAAGTATGAAAAATGCTGTCTCTTGGTCCTGGAATTTTGAGAACCCCAGAACCTACAGTTCTGCTTACTAACAAAGCCATTCGAATGAAAATGAGCTTCATCACTCATAATCAAATTTTTAATAAAGTTGATTTCATTTCTGGCCAACTCTTGAAATTTAACTGCAAAATTTAGACGTTGCCGATGATCTGCGGGWTTTAATTCTTGCACCATTTGCACCTTATATGAGTATAACTGTAAATCTTTTTTTAAAATGCGCCGCAGTGACGTACGAGACATTCCTAGCTGAGCAGAACTGGCAGATGTTTCTGGTACTTCGTTAACACTTTGCTGTACTCGTTGAATATTTTCCGCAGTGCGACTTAAACGTGGTCTACCGGTTCGARGCAAATCTGTTACGCTACCATGTTGGTGATGACGATCAACTAAGCAACGAATCATTGCTTCAGAGGGCGAAATTCTGATGATAAAATGTCGACGATATACTCTTTGCGTTAAAATAATTGATCTCTGGTTTAAATAATAAAATTCTATTGTTCTGGTTCTCTGTTCAGTTGTGTACCTCTCCATTATAAATTCTCCAACTGTTGTCTATATAATCTGGAAGAAAAAATAAAAAAAAATAATAAACGAAAAAGTTATTAAACTTTTACACCCCTTGGTTTCATCTGGCCCACCCTGTACAAACGCTAATGGCAGTAACATCGAATTCTGCTTCTCCCTTCGCTACGAGCAGCAAGCGTTTTGTACTCGTTTTCATTTGAATAATGTTGCCATTGCTCAAAACGCATATGTAGTTTTGTACACATCTAACTTTTCAATGATAACTTCTCATAATATAATATATCAAAACTGAAATGAAACTATTAAAACTAGTTTATGTATTTATAAATAATATCATTCGACTCTGATTTTGAGTTAGTTTAAGAAAATTTCGAACATATTGAAGACATTTTTTATAATATTTGCTGACTCGTTTCTACGGGGAAACCCCCAAATCGTTGAAAATTCTATGGCAAGCGGTAGAAGCGATGTTCGCTAATCATTACATTAMGCTATCATAAGATTCATGTGGGCACATGTGTTTGAAGAAACATAACATAACATTCATAACCTGAAGTTACGGATATTATTGAAATTACTTTTTATAAGGAAGTTTAAAGAAATAACGTGGTTTGAAACTTTTTTCTTCGAAAATTATATCTATGTTTGGAAGCACATACACTTGTGAACAATTTTTTCAATAATGAAATTAAACAAACTTAAGATAAGGAGTGGGTTATCTGATTTAAATTTTAGTACAATAATGCGTGTGTCAACATCAAGTGAGACTAAACCAAACATAGAATTTATTATGTCAAGTAAACTAAATGCTGTTATAAAGACATATTAAAAAAATTATTACTAAAATAAAATATTTAGTATACTTTTATTTATTTGTTATTTGTTAATAATAAAAATAACAATTCGTCTTACATTTTATAAATGTATAGTGGTTACAAAGAAACTTAAAATTGTTAGGTAATATTACAGTTATTACCCACAGTGCAACTTTCCATATATGCGCGCCCCTCATCTAGCCCTCAAAACGTGCACTCGTGCCCGAACCGGTAAAATGCCACTGAAAGCTAATATGCCCACCCCTGCTATACATAAGTAGATATATACTGAATATACAAATGTAGTAATGAAAGGATAACCTCCTCTACGACCTTACCTAATAYATATTAATGCCATATTCGTGTGTTTCAGTTCCAAACTTTTACCACGTTTAAGGCAGTCAATTCGTAAAAAAATTTAAGTATTGTTTTAATTATAGGTTGGTATTGAAGCAGTATCTACCCTGATGATAGACAAATGCAAATGTCATGGAGTTTCTGGTTCTTGTTCAATGAAAACTTGTTGGAAGAAATTATCTGAGTTTAATACAACGGCAACACTATTGCGACAAAAATATAATGAAGCTATACGAAAGGCACCTAACTTGCGTACAATACGACGTAACGCTCCCATTCACCGATTAAAAAGATTGAAGCAGAAAAGAAGAAAAGTAAGTATTTTATTTAAATTATGGGAATGGGATATTTTTTAACAAAATTTCCTTTGTTAGCAATCACAATACACGACGCTGTACTATCTTGAAACGTCCCCTACATATTGCTCAGTCACAAAAGATCGACAATGTTTGCATCCAGATAACTGCGCAAATCTGTGCTGCGGACGTGGATACACAACTCATGTTTTCAAGCAAGTTGAAAAGTGTCGCTGTCGATTTAATAACGGACGATGTTGTCAACTCATTTGCGATTATTGTCAACGATTTGAAGATAAATATTTTTGTAAATAGAATTTCTTTAAATTTAAGTAAATATGTATATGAATCTCAACCACATAATTATAGGTCTGTTTTTTGTTGAGATTTCATAGATTTTTAGTGCTTTCAGTTATTTCATCTTTCATGTAAAGATTTCACATTTTGGAATTTTGGTATATGTACGTATGTAAGTAGACAAGGTATGCATACCTATTGCTGGCATTATTTTTAAAAAGAGTGAAATATTGTTTTTAATTGAAACATAAAACGAAATAATATACCTACATAAATAAACAGGCCTATAAATATGTTAGTATTTACAATGAGCCGGAAATGGATGCATATTGACTTTCTAAGTAGAATTTAATTCCATGTGTATTATATTGGTAATAGGGATGATATTCACATAACAAACAAACAAATTGTAATTAATAAGATAAATCAACCATAAGCTTAACCGTATGGAGGCAGTTGAACAGTTTGAAAGTCAATAACTACTGTTTAATTGAATTGAGTGTTAATACACTATTTCGATTAAAAACTTAGTATAAAGATATTGATAGTAATAGTATTTATCACAAAAAAGCTTTTTAAAGATTTTATATTTATTTCATATAAAAAATAAAATTGCTGCTTTAAATTTCCTGTTTTTAATCTGTAACGAATTGATTTCTGAATGACAGTCCGCCTATTTATCCATCCTTATAAATAAGAAATTGAGAAAACTTACGATATATTGAAAAAACCAAAGTAATGACCAAAGTAATGCTGCATCCCGCTGGTGGGAAAATCTAATGGGAAATACTAATGAACCCTCCATTTAGGCAACAAGTGTGGAATCTAATATTTTTAATCACAACGTGGATAAATTTATGATTTAAACTTTAATCTTACTATTAAAAAAATAAAACACTTCAGAAATTTACCTTGCTGCAACAGGCTTTATACCATAGCTGTTATATGAATACTGTCTTTATGCCAAATGTATCATTCTATGTGTGAAAGTACATATATAATGTTCAGCTGCTCCGAAACCTGTTTCTCACTTATATTTTTTAATAATGAATTGTGTGAATTTTAATTTATGTTAAAGTAAGGACGGATTGAGTTCGGGTGTCACCGAACATTTTATACTCTCGCATGATAAAGTGATAATCGAGATTTCAGGAGTGGTTGTGAACCGATTTCACCCATATTTGATGCATGTCATCAGGGTGTTAAGAAAATATTATACACCGAATTTCATTGAAATCGGTGGAGTACTTCCTGAGATATGGCTTTTGGTTCATAAGTAAAAAAAAAAACCTGGGTGCAGCTTTCTTCTGAYATTTCTTCGGTAAAATTTAGTGTTTCTGACGTTTTTCGTTAGTCGGTTAACGCACTTTTAGTGATTTTCAACATAACCTTTGTATGGGAGGTGGGCGTGGTTATTATCCGATTTCTTTCATTTTTGAACT
>NW_017537085.1:207119-212076 GCF_001853355.1 Bactrocera latifrons | reverse complement strand
TATCTGACTCTTTTAGTTTTAGGACTTACAAACAACCGTTATGTGAACAAAACTATAATACTCTCTTTAGCAACTTTGTTGCGAGAGTATAAAAATTTCTATTTATTCATCAATTTCTATTTTAAGCCTTTCAAAGTAGTACTACTCAGATGAAATACAATGTTTAAATTTTTTGTTGGTGCTATATTCACATGTGTCATCACCATATTTGTTACAATTGGCATCTCTGCAATTATATTAATTCTCATTTGTTCTACTTTAGATGTTCATTTTGCATGGAGTTCATTTCTGTCATATTCATTCATTCTGATTACTTTGAATAAGCTCGTCTTAAACGTAAGCAGTCAGTCGCATTTGGGGTCTTATAAAGAACGGTCATCTGACTCTGTCGTCAAGGACATACTTCAGAAGTGGGATGGATCTAAGTAATTCAACAGTTTTGTAATTGAAAGAAGCGTTGCAAAAGCTGAAATTAAACACTAGTGAATTAAACAAAAGCTGAATTAATAAACCAACTCAAAGATATAGATAAATATTTGGTAAAGCAGGTTACGTATTGACTCTATATATGGGCTGTATTTTGACGGCCGCAAAGACAATATACTTACACAAGTCAGCGAAGATGAAAAGTACTACCGCGGCACTGTCAAAGAGGAACATATTTCTCTTATAGCGGAACCTGGTTGCCCTTACTTTGACCACGTCACCTCTCCTTCCGGGTCAGCTGATGATGAGACGCAAGCTATATGCCAACATTTAAAAGACAATTCAGTTAATGTGGAACATCTAGAAGTTGTCGGTGCTGATGGCACCAGCACGAACGCAGGTTGGAAAAATGTAATCATTCGGAAACTAGAAGAAAGAATAGGTAGGCCATTACAGTGGGTTGTTTGTCTTCTACATTTTAACGAACTTCCATTTCGTGCTCTTTTCGAACACATAGATGGTGTCTCAAAGAGTCCAAATACATTCTTTGACGACATAGGTAAAYTGCTCCCTGATTGTGAGAAGTTGCCTGATGTCAAATTTGAAAGTTTTCCATCCTGCCAATTACCTTCTGAGGTTATTAATCCGACCCAACTTAGCACAGGCCCAGCTTATAAAATATCAGAAGCTGTTATTTCTGGTCACTGTTCCTCAGATTTAGCGTCGATGCATCCAGGTAACATATGCAAATCTGTATACTGTAAATGGAAGTATAAGATGTGAAAAAGTGCCAAAGCTGAATTTCAAAGCTAATAATTATTACAATATGATTAACCGGAAGACTATTACATTGACAGTTCCACCAGTTCTTTGTTCAGTTTCTAACGAAGAACTCATAAAAGGGGTGTCCGGTGACACTGCACAGGTATGGTGAATTCCCCTCTCACACCGTGGCAGTCGAGAGAACCGTCAAACTGGTGACAGAGGCATCTTCTRAAGTTATTGGCCCCCAATATCGTGATCGTTTTATACGCTCTACGCTGAAGTCGAGGGAACAAGTGCCAAAGTTTACTACAAAATCTGATTTTATCAATAAATTTGACACAGATTCAGACGAAAACAAGCCTGACATATGKTTGGTTGGTTGGGTTGGGCTTGGGAGGAACCCGAAGAGCAGCCACCTCCACGCGGTGGGTTCTGGGTGACCAATACAGGTTAGCTGAGAGTTACAACAATTTTCACTTAGCGCTGTGGCGCGCCGCATTTTCGCTCGTATCTCGGGAACGGTTCGTCCTGCGGCCATGATCACAACCATTTCGGTAGCAAATGACGTGAAAAATAACTTTTATTTTATACATTTTGTCATGGGGTGGGTATTTCAGGCGCTAGGTAGACGATTTCACGATTTTAGGCGAATTTCCGAAATTTCAAGGCCGGAGTTGGGGTTGAAGATGCAATCCGATCTCAAAATAAAAAGTTGCATTGGAATCAGGAAGTACTAAGGCAACTTTCCCGCACTATTAGAAATCCCGAATCGAAAAAGTCCGGAATCGACCCACCCTAGTACATGTATATGCATAGTCGCATGCATCCATGCAACCGTCGTCATATCTGCATGTGTATGAGCGGTCACCCGCGACAACACAACCAAGTACGCAGCAACCATTTGCGTCATGACATCCGAATCAGCATTTCGTCATATTCGCTGTTCTGAGTAGGCTGCGGGGAGTGGCTAAAAGGAGCCATACACGAAAAAACCATTTAGCGTTCGTTCTTAACACAGTGAACATGTGCGACAGGAACATTTCTTTAATTAAATTGCATTTATTTCTAACGTAGCACTTTTATCTTTGTATTTCGTTAGTTATTCCAACTTTCTCGATTTTGTTTTTATATTTATAACTTTTCGTTTGCTAAATTGCCAATTCATCTTTTATAAGATCAATAAATTCTAATACGAAATCTTTATTAAGGGTAGAGCCTGCTTTAGAAGCTTCAAACAATCGTTTTTTCTTAAATCTCTTTAAAAATTATCTAAGAAATATGTTATCGCAAAGTTATAGATGGGAATTCGAAATATTAGCGAAGCTAGAAATGAAATAGTGACCGAACGTCTAACAGATACACTGCGCATCATCAGGTTAGCACTCTGTAAGTGCTTTAGGTTCGAAACATAAAGCGCTAATGCTTTTAAAATTAATAAAAAGTTTTTTCGTTTATGGCCCATTCAATTCCGAGTTAAATAAAACAAAAAATACTGGTTTTTTATTTCTGTAATATATTTTTTTGTTTTTTTTTTTTGAAAAATAACATAAAAAGTAAGAATCCAAATTTGGTCATCAGGTTAGCACACATAATTTTTTTTCATTGTTGAAAAGTTTTTTACCCATGAAATTTTTTATAAAGTGGTACATATAGTAATTTAAACATTTTTATACAAAAATTAATAATGTGTCGATCCTCCCTTGTTGAGAATTACCTCATAGATTCGATTGGGAAGCGATTCATATAATTTTCCAATATAATTCAGTGAAATGGTGGACCAAGCGTCCTTGATGCCTTCAATTAGCTCCTCTTTGTTGGAATATTGTTTCCCAGACTCGTAAACTTTACGAGCCAGCCATCCCCATACGTGTTCTATTATATTTATGTCGGGTGAATAAGGCGGCCACTGCATTAGACGGACATTTTGGTCCTCAATCCATGACTTAACCACCCGGGCAGTGTGGATCGGGGCATTATCGTGTTGGAAAGTCCACGGCAGATCTCCGAACACGTTTTGGAAATGGGGAAAAGCTATTTCAAGTACGTTTTTGTAAGTGTTTGCATTCATATTTGTAGTTAAAAACTGTAACTCGTACGTACCGTAATAGAAGATGGCGCCCCACACCATCACACCCCCCACCCTACTATGAAGGCGATCCAACTGATGTTCCTCTTTGCGAAGATCATGGAAGTAGTAGTTGTATCCGTCCGGACCTTCCAAATTAAATTTTTTTTCATCCGAGAAGACAACGTAGCGCCAATCAGAATCCCATGTCATATGCTTCCTCGCAAAATTCAAGCGCACTTCCTTTCGAGCAACGTTTAGTGGGGGTTTTTCTTTAATTTCAGTCTTTTTAAATGTGGAGCACGACGTATCACTCTTTGAATTGTAGATAAGCTCGCTTTAACATTAACATTTGCCCTAACCTTTGCGGTCGAGGCGTGAGAGTTTGAGGCTTCTCTCAAAATTGCTCTCTTATCAGCAGAGGAAATCACTCTATTATTCCCTCCTTTGTTATTTTTGCCATAATTAAATTTATTGCTGCGGAATGCTGATATAACTTTACGACTTCTGCCGATTTTTTTGGATATTGAACTTATTGACAGCCCTGCTTCCTTGTAAGCTTCAATTTTGGATGTATCCTCAACAGATAGCGATTTTCTTTTACCCATATTAAAGCTAATAGTTTACTTTAACAATATAAAAAAATTCATTGCAATACGCATTCAACTGTTGAAGATAAACTGAAAAGAATTTGCATGTGCTAACCTGATGACGCAAAAATACAACACACTTCTCCATTAAAAATAATAGAAAATAGCAAAAACCAAATAACGGGATCTTTCTTTCACATGTTCTCTTTGCCAGTGTGGTGTATACGAAGATCGGAAAAATAGAGTAAAATAATTTTGCTGCTTCTTAACAAAAACAACTACAAGAGCAATTATATAAAGCTGACAGGGGGTGTGCTAACCTGATGATGCGCAGTGTATATGAGCTCTTGGGCAAAAAGCGAAAACTAAAGTGAGCTTTCTCGGTTTTTTATGTTTACGACTATTCTTAATTAGCGCGCGGGATGAAAAAAAAACTAAACGTCATATGTAATAGGGGCAAAGTTTATTATCTTTGGCATAATCTTCTATTTAAACTAAAAAAACTACGTCGAGTCAAGTTTGAACATAATTTTAAACAACTTAAAGATAAAAATTTTTGGTCAAAAATACTACTTTTAAATTTTTAAAAAATTTGTAAAGTTTCACACCTTTTTTGGGTTTCTCTTAGTTTAACTAGAAGACAAATTGTTAAACAATTTACATCTCTTCGAATTTTTTGTTTCCGATAGAAATTGCCACCTGAGTTTTGCTCGCCGTCCGACAAATAATGTGTGAAATATACTATATAAATATAAGGACTAGAAATTTCGCTTGAATCAATTATTTCTTTCTCTCCAAAAAAAAATCGAGTTTTTGAAGCCTCTAAAGCAGGCTGCCCCCTTAACACTTGTCATTGTTCGTTCGTGATCTTCGCTGTTCGGCGACACGAGAGAAAAGAGATTTTGTGTTCACACAGCGCCATACAGGACACACCTGTGTGCACACCGATCGTAAAAAATCAAACATTCTCGTGAACATGAAGCGGTATGCGCACAAGCCCATACACTAGCAAATCGCAATCGCAAATATACTGATTGTGTTCACTTTAAGCGATGGGTTGATGCACAGCCAGTATATCGTGAGTGGAGTGACCTTGTATTTCCTTTTTTGG